>NC_085862.1:7694593-7697093 GCF_034702125.1 Engraulis encrasicolus | reverse complement strand
GTGTGTGTGTGTGTGACTGGCTTGGCTTGGCTTGGCTTGGATGGCCTGTCAGTGTGAGTGTGTGTTATTGGGTCTGTGCGCGATGAGAGCTGAGCTGATCACAGGAAAAGGCCCATAAATGTGAAGCCAGGAGTCACAGCTTATTATCCACATGTCCACGTACACACACACACACACGCACACACACACACACACGCACACACGCACGCACGCACGCACGCACGCACGCACGCACGCACGCACGCACGCACGCACGCACGCACGCACGCACGCACGCACGCACGCACGCACGCACGCACGCACACACACACACACGCACACACACACACACACACGTCCACTTGCACACAAGAATGAGGAGGGAGGGTGGTGGGGGGTGGGGGATGCAGGGTGGGGAAGGAGAGGGCGGGGGTAGTCCTTGGGCAGGGGGGGGTTGGATTCGGGGTGGTTAAATGGGGGCGATTGTGTGTGTGTGTGTGTGTGGGGGGGGGGGGGGGGGTAAGGGTGATTTGGAGTGCGGAGCGTTGTGTTACATATGGAAAGGATGAAAAAATACTGTAGACTGGATACTGTAGAGAGGAAGAGAGAGGGGGAGGATGTAGGAAAATGAGTGAACATTGAATAAGAAGGCAATAGAATAGACAGAGAAAGTGGGTGGGGGGGTGCAGTGGACGATATATGCCTGAATTTAGATAATAACAACATGAAAAATCACATTGTGTGTGTATGTGTGTGTGTGTGACAGAGAGAGAGAGAGAGAGAGAGAGAGAGAGAGAGAGAGAGAGAGAGAGAGAGAGAGAGAGAGAGAGAGAGAGAGAGAGAGAGAGAGAGAGAGAGAGAGAGAGAACATACGTTTTTATTTATGTAAAAATACATGCCAACATACATGTGTGTGGGGAAGTGCAGTGTGTGTGAAGTGTAAAATAACATGTGATTGAGTATGTGATTGTTTTTATTGGTGAGTTCACTCAACCGTATGTGGAGAGATTTTACAGTGACATAATACAGTATACTGTATGTGTGTGCACATGTCTGTCTGAATGTGTGCATTTTTGGTGTGTGTGTGTGTGTGTGTGTGTGTGTGTGTGTGTGTGTGTGTGTGTGTGTGTGTGTGTGTGTGTGTGTGTGTGTGTGTGTGTGTGTGTGTATTCAGTGACAGGGGGCATCTCGCAGCTTACACCCCAATTGCAGCCAGCAGTGTCAGGCTGCGTTAGCATGAGCATCGGACGAGGCCCGTCTGACAGAACAGTGTGTGTGTGTGTTTGTGTGCGTGCATGTATGTGCATGTGTGTGTGTGATAACAGTGCATTAGCAGAGGCCCGTGTGATGGAACAGCTGAGGCGAACACAACGCCCGCAGCCACAAACGAAACGCCTCTACCCCTCCAAGAAAAACCTTCCCCAAAATCTCTGTTCATCTACCCACTCCACCCGCACCTCAATATCTACCATCGATGAGGAGGCTGTGGCTGTAAGCAGGGGCGCTGATAAAAATGTTGGGCCCCATGAAAAGTTCACATTTTGGGCCCCCAAAATGACAAATTATGCTATCAGCATCCTTCCAGGGCCCTGTCAGAGCTGTTGGGCCCTTAGAATCTGTAACACCTCACCCCCCCCTCGCGGCACCCATGGCTGTAACGAGGGCCACTGATAGCATTGGCCGGGCCCCGGAAAAGATCCTCTATAATAGCCGCACTTACCCTGATCTGAGTTGGGCCAGCATCTAAATTTTACGTAGCGTCAGATAGGGGTGTAAATCACAGCCTTCATGACGATACGATACGGTATCGATTTCTTAAATCAGGGATTCGATTTTTTTTTCGATACTTAAGAATTCCCCACGATACAATACGATGCGATTTGGTACGACTCGATTTTTTCTAATTACTTTTCCACTACTATTGTGTTAAGGAGCTAGGGCATTGCACAGGGGTCAGCGATTCGATTCTTTTCGATTCTTAAGAATGTCCCACGATACGATGCGATTCGATTAAATCGCCGGCCGATACTTCCGATACATCGATACATTTCGATTTTATTTACATCTCTAACGTCAGACCACTCAACAGGACAAGCTTTCATAAAGGTTCGCCGCATGTTCCCTCGACCCACGGGCTCACAGACAAGCGATGTGTGCCCACAATCAGTGTTGCCAAATTGGGCTGTTTCCCGCCCAATTGGGCTGCTTAGGATTGCCTTGTGCGGGTAAAAATGGCATTTAGCAGAAAAACCAGCCAACCAATTTTTGCCATAGAAATCAATAGAATTGGGCTGGGATTTTGTGATTCTAGGCGGGTTTTGTGCATTTTTTGGGCTGGAAATCATCAGCCTCATCTGGCAACCCTGCCCACGATGCGGCCTGGCAGCAGGCGGAAGACACCAGGCAGGAAGAGTGGGCTGTGCCAGGTATATTAGCCAGGCTGTGCCCTCCTAGTGATGCTACCCCTTCAGCGTTGCCTCTAGTCAGGCCAAGAACAACACAAAAACGATTCTAAGCTCCC
>NC_085862.1:7687093-7689593 GCF_034702125.1 Engraulis encrasicolus | reverse complement strand
TGTAGTGTCAAAATAAAAGCAAAAAGCCTAAAGTAATAAAAAAGAAAGGATTTATTCCCCCTATGTTTGTAACCTTTCTTGCTGTGTTTAGGAACTTCAAATGAGGGGTTCAGGGCTCAGTACCTCCACGACTCCCATTGGGGTCATGACCCCCAGTTTGGGAACCACTGGCGTTGTAGGCTGCACTTCAGATACTGCTGACCTTGTTACTCCTCGTACTGTTGACCTTGTTAGGGGAGGGCCAAAGAGCACGCACGCACGCATGCACGCGCGCGCACACACACACACACACACACACACACAGTGTCAAACACACACTGCCGGGCCAATAGCGGAGCCCTATGTTTGCAATCCTTCTTGCTGTGTTCAGGAAGTTTCAATAGGAAGTTCAGCGGTCACTTGATGGCATAGACTGCTGAGCTCCAGATACTGCTGACTGACCTTGTTACTCCTGTTATCATTGACCTTGTTAGAGGAGGGCCAAAGACCAGTTTCCTGTCGGCCAATAGTGGAGCACTTGCAGTAGGAGGAGGTCAAGCACCTCCCCCCTCCCCCTCTGCCCTCCTCTGCCCTGCTCTTTAGCACCACCTGAGGGAGAGGAAGTAGAAAGGGGTCAGGAGGTCAGGTGCAACCGCTAAAACATTCCCCCCTGACCGAGAGGCCTGCAGTTGTGAGTGTGTATACGTAAGGTCAAAGGTCAGACAATACGTAGACGTCTCTCTCCTACACACAATTAGGCGTCTGGATCTTTTTACACTGTTGATCCGACAGTCATGTGATGCGAACATTGAACTGCTACTCCAGTCAACAGCCATGTTGGACTGCACTATCATACTCTAAACTACCCTTCTGTTTTATAAGATTGTTTGATAACTAGGTTATAATGCTGTGTGAACCTGCTCTATTTGATCGTTTTTTATAGTTTTAAATTTAGACTCAAGACGAAGGTGTTATCAGATGCCTTCTGTTGGCAGCTTTAAATGATATGTTTTCTTTGATTCTAATGATTTAATGTTTTGTCTTAATGTTTTACTTTTCTTTTTTGTGAAGCACACATAATTGCATCTGTGTATGAAATGCACTATACAAATAAACTTTCTTTGACTTGTGACTGGACCACTGTAGCCCGACCTTGACTCTTGCTCAGTTATCGGGCTCGCACCTTTGCAATGTGGTCGTGACATGCGATACATATTCATAGGTTTGTTTCTTAACATTTGGATATGCCATGGCTCACACTACTGTGTGGACACTTCTCATAGAAAATATATGGCTTGCCATACACACATACTGGTAGATCATTATTGTTACTCATCCCTCATTACTACAAAGGGAGGACTGCAAGCAAAGGAGCAGCTGTAATAGCAAAATAAAATAACAAAATAACATTAATTCAAAATTACATTCATTTCATTTAAAGGCTTTTGTTTGTTCTACAATCACAATCCAATTACAAAGTACAATGTAGAACAGTATTATTTCACTATCAGTAATTCAGGGTGTTTTATTTTATTTAATACAGAAACAATTCAAATGTATTCGTAAGATATATATTTTAGATATTACCACATTAGGTAAAATAAATCATCAGCATAGTTCTTAAATACACAACAAATACATTGGCTAAAGAAGGTGCTACCACTAAGCCACTGATTCAGCTAGTAGGCCTATTTGTGCTAAGGCTAGCATACCTGTCACACATAAAGAAGGTGCTCTGCGATACCAAATATGAGTTTTTCTACCTCCCACTGCGCTCCTTGTGTACAGCACCAAGTATAATATGCATTTCATTTCATTTTGGGGGTTTTTGAAGATGGCAATAGGAGCGTTTTCTCCACGAGCCCCCACGGTGTCGTAACGTAAGGAATAGTTCTCCCCTTAAACTGGACATGCCGTTACGTTAGCCCTTATCATTCTTCGACGTGCTCAATGGGGATCGCCAGTGTCTATTACACCACTATTGAAGCCGACACAAATGCACCTAATGGTTATGACTATGCTACGACGCTGTGTCTTGTCAGTAAATGCAGAGGCGATTTGAGGGTAAGTTGGGTCCCCAAGGGAAAATTGAAAAGAATGAACATTCACAACAAATCACCACTACTGTAGTTTAAAGCCTTAGCTGTTATTCACCATCTACTGTGTAGGCTTGGGGGCCCCAAGCAGCTGACTTCCTTATCAGGGCTGGACTGGGGAAAAATAGGGCCCAGGCAAGTTTGGCTTAAAGGGGGCCCCCCTCATAATTAGCAGGGCAGAACACACTCACCGGTGGGCCGCGCACCCTCGTTGGTCCCTATTTTCAGGAATCATTTTTGTAATATATTTTTTTTAAATCGGGGCTCACGAGGGTGAAGAGCCCACAAGGGAAATGCCCGCTTTGCCAGATTGCCAGTCCAGCTCTGCGCCGAGCCTGATTACAAGATGCACCTCTGAGTAAATGACCATTGGTTATGGTTATGACTATGCTGTGACTTGTCAGTAAATGCAGAGGCAATTTGAG
>NC_085862.1:7659593-7667093 GCF_034702125.1 Engraulis encrasicolus | reverse complement strand
GGGGAAGGTTGATGAGGTGAAAGGGAGAAAAAAAATCTTAAGACATTCAGAGATGTGAGGCTTAATATATTTTATTTATCCAAACTGTCTTTATTATGCTGCTTTTCCTGCTATAAACACAACAATCCACACAGACACTAATCAACATTAAATAAATGATGTTATGATTTTATGTGGTGCTGCATAAAATGAAATATTTTCCCTGTATTTTCCCTGTAAACTACTGGGCATTTATATGCATTTAGGCTTGATTATGATAATGTGATATTTTAGGCCCATGGCTAGAGGCTGCACAGGCTCCCCCACCGCCTCTAAAATGTTAATACCACCCGCTTGCCTTTGAAACTGACACATAAATTCATTGATTTCTCTCTTTCCTTCTCTTTTGCTCTATCTCTTTCACGCTTGCTCTCTCTCTCTCTCTCTCTCGTTCTCTCTCTCTCTCTCTCTCCATCTGTTATTCTTAGACTAATCTTTCTCTCATGATGTCTCTCACCCTCTCTCCCTAGGTATCCCTCTCTCTCTCTCTCTCTCTCTCTCTCTCTCTCTCTCTCTCTCTCTCTCTCTCTCTCTCTCTCTCTCTCTCTCGCTCTCTACTCTGCCCTTTTTTATGTGAGAGGTTTAATCTTCTCAAATCTCATTGATTGCCTTTTTGCTCGGTGCACTTGGTGTCTGACTGTCAGCCAATCAGTTAGGTAGCAAGCGGAGACAAAGAGCAGAGCAACGGAGGAAAGAAATGAGACAAGAAGACACATGAAAGAGAAAAATTAAACTCTCCTCTTTTATGATTGAGACATGATTTTTTTCCCTCCTCATCTCATTTCAAGCTGATATGGGTTTCTCAGGACCTGAATATCTTGGAAATGTAGTCATTACTAAGTGACAAAATCAGTTTTATTATTTGCTGCAAGGCCATCGTACGGTATGGTTCTGCACATGGTTATTTGCGCATCCCTCCCTGTAAAGCAAATCAGTGTTAATTAGGGGTGTAACTCAAGGTAGGTCATGATTCAGTTTGTATCACGATTCATGACCTACGGTTCGATACACCCCATGATTTACCATTTGCCAACATTATAAAATGTATGAATAAAAACTTATTATGATGATGCTTGGAAGCACTATCACTTCATATCATGTGGTTGTTTTCTGGGTTGATGGGTATCAAAACATTAAAAGGGCTGCCTCCTTGTATCGCGATATAGTATCGTGACTCTGTGTATCGCGATTTCTCGGTTCAATACAATATCATTACAGCCCTAGTGTTTCTAGCATTAATTTGGAAAATATGATTGGAAAAAGTTTTACTGGCCAGGGACGAATAAATGTTAAACTTCACCAATCATTTATCAGTGATTTGAATTATTATTTTGCTTCCAAAAGCAGTTTGCCTATATCACCTGAATTAATGCAGATTCACAAAAGCAAAAAGATTTTAATTTCTTCACGCTTCCATTATGATTTACCATATATGAACCCTCGAACATATGACATGGGTTCAGTTGACAATATAATAATAATAATAATAATAATAATAATAATAATTATTATTATTATTATTATTATTATTATTATTATTATTATTATTATTATTATTATATACTTTATAATATAATAATACATTTTCTTGTAATTGGTAAACACATGCACGCACGTACGCACGCACACACACATGCACGCACGCACACACACACATCAGGAGAAACAGAAGCAAGGTAAAAAAAAAGGTAGATATGACATATGGGCTCAAAAATACACCTGAGTTTTTACCCCTGTTCCTCGCCTCTCTATTACAGCTCAGAGTTTTAATGGGAACTCTCAATGTTGCTTTTCACACACCTAATCCCAGGCACAAGAAGAAAAAAAAACACAGATAGAGACTTGATGAGAGGATGGATGACATGTATATGTGCGTGTTTGTGTGTGTGTGTGTGTGCTTGCTAGCGTGTGTGTGTGTGTGTGTGTGTGTGTGTGCGTGCTAGCGTGTGTGTGTGTGTGTGTGTGTGTGTGTGTGTGTGTGTGTGTGTGTGTGTGTGTGTGTGTGTGTGTGTGTGTGTGTGTGTGTGTGTGTGTGTGTGTGTGTGTATGTGTGTGTTTGTGTGTGCGTGCGTTTGTGTGTGCGTGCGCGCGTGCGCGTGTGCGCGTGTGCGAGCGTGCGTGTGTGTGTGTGTGTGTGTGTATCTGTGTGTGTATGTGTGTGTGTATCTGTGTGTGTGTCTGTGTGTGTGTGTGTGTGTGTGTGTGTGTGTGTGTGTGTGTGTGTGTGTGTGTGTGTGTGTGTGTGTGTGTGTGTGTGTGTGTGTGAGAGAGAAATACTTCAAAATACTTTTTCCCACAATTGTGTCCATATTACATTGTATATATGCTGTATATACTTATATGCAGTGGGCAGAGGCGATTTTAGGGTCAGGTGGGGCCCCAAGCGAAAATGCAAAAAAATGAATATTTGAACCAAAATCACCACTATTGCAGTACAGTATGGGCTGTTATTCACCATCTAGGGGCTTGGGGGGCCCCAAGCGGCTGCTTTCCTTGCCTGGTGGCAAGATGCGCCTCTGGCAGTGGGTGTTGGGGGGGTTTCTAATGATGTGTTCTCTGGCCCAGCCAAGGCTGTCAACGACCCTGCCTTGCCGAGCAAAGCAGGGGTGAATTTCTCAAAACCAAAGTTGCTTACTACATTAGCTACTTTGTTGTTTTCAATGCATTTTCCCATTGGCAACTACCGAAGTTGCTAACAGGCTAACAACTTCTCTTTTGAGAAACTCACCCCAGGCAGGCAAAGGAAAGAGAGAGAGAGAGTGACTGGTCTCATCGCAGGGTGCGGTGCTCACTTGAGTGTATCAGTGAGGGGGATTATGCTGGGAGGAACAGCTGTGCTGCACGCTCCCCTGACTGAGAGGAATTACCAGCATTATCGTCCACATCATTAAAGCGGCGCAGTCAGTGCTCACACACACACCACCCCACACAACACCACACACACCCTACCACCACCACACACCACACCACACCACCACACACCACACTACACCACACACACCACACCACACCACACACCACACCACACCACACCACACACACCACACAACACCACCACACCCTACCACCACCACACACCACACTACACCACACACACACACACACACACACACCACTACACCACACCACTCCACACCACACCACACACACCACACCACACTACACACCACAAACCGTACACCATACTCAGGGCTGCTGACGGTTTTGGCTGAGCCCAGGACAAAGTCAGCTGAAAGGGGCCCCCCACCTCCACCCAATTCATACAATGTAACGAGAACCCAATTCTGGAGCCCCTCTGTCCCTGGGCCCGGGACGACTGTCCCCTTTGGAGGTCATTTGTGCCTGGCCAAGGCAGAGAGTGGGACCAGAATTGGGGTTCTCATTACATTATATGTATTGGGTAGGGGGGCCCATTCAGATGACTTTGCCCTGACCACCACACCACAGAACACAGGACCGACCACACTACACCATCGCACCACACCACACCACACTACACAGCACTACACCATCGCACCACACCACATGCCACATAGACCACACCAAACCCGGAGGAAAAGTGTAGAGGAGAAGAAAGGAGAGGAGAGGAGAGGAGAGGAGAGGAGAGGAGAGGAGAGGAGAGGAGAGGAGAGGAGGGAAGAGAAGAGGAGAGGAGGGGAGAGGAGAGTAGGGGAGAGGAGAGGAGAGGAGAGGAAAATGGGTGAGGAGAGGAAAGGAGAGGAGAGAAGAGGAGAGGAGAGGAGAGGAGAGGAGAGGAGAGGAGAGGAGAGGAGAGGAGAGGAGAGGAGAGGAGAGGAGAGGAGAGGAGTGAGACCACACCACACCACACCACACCACACAACACACCACAAGCCGCGGCCCAGACACCCACACAACCCACCCACCCCGGACGGACTTCAATCAATCCGCATTGCCACGGTAACAACCTAGCCAGCTGGCTCCCCGCTGTGAGGACTTGACTTAATTGGGCAATAAGTGGCCGGGAAGGGTGCGTTCTATTTGATCAAATTACCCTGCCCAGGGACAGGGATTACATGGGGGCTATTATTTAGTGAGGGGTAGTGGGGAGTGGGGGGCGTGTTTTGAGGGACGGATGGGGTAATGTGGGCGGCTTGGTGAATGGAGAAGTAAGGTGCTTTTTATGGGGGGCGCGGGGGGTCGTGAGAGGTGTGTTTCTTGTTCTTGTTTTTTGTTTTTCATGGGGCGGGGGGAGAAGAAATGCAATGGGGGTACATTCAGGGGGCCAGGGACGCTTTGCGTTGTGTGAGAATGGGAATATGACCAGGGGTGGGGTGGGGGGTGGAGGGGGGTGTATAGCACAGACGTACAGGCCAGGGCTTGACATTAACGTTTTCGCTTGCCGGCCACTGTGGATAGTTGTTTTCCCAAGTCACTAGCCATCCAGCTATTCTACTATCCACAAATTTGTTGGGTGTTGGGTGTTGGCATGGGTTTCTACATGGAAATAAAACAAACAAATAGAAACAGAGTAACTGAGCTTTATCTTGAACTTAAATGTAAACAATTGATACACGAGGAGCATAGCGCAGAATATACACTATTTGATATTTCATACCATAGAATAAGCTTGGTTCTACCTGCCAAATTGGCTAGTGACACTGAAATTGTTACCAGCCACAGGCAAGTTTTACCAGCATTTGGCAGGTTTTCGGGTGCCAGTGTCAAGCCCAGATACAGGCTGGTGAGGTTGTGGGGAGGCATTACAGAGAAGGGGGGGGGGGGGGGGGTGGGGAGATGGAGAGATAGTGGAAGGGGGGTGGTCAAGCTTGTTACATTCAGCATGACTACAGGGGAGAAGGCTGTGAAAAATGTTGGCCCACTTGCCTTAATGGCCGTGTGTGTGTGTGTGTGTGTGTGTGTGTGTGTGTGTGTGTGTGTGTGTGCGTGCGTGCGTGCGTGCGTGCGTGCGTGCGTGCGTGCGTGCGTGCGTGCGTGCGTGCATGCGTGGGTGTGTGTGTGTGTGTGTGTGTGTGGGAGTGGGAGTGGGAGTGGGGAGTACAGATGCTGGACAAGGCAAGGGGGGAAGTGAGAGAAAAGAGGATAGGAGCAGGGCCGCGTTAACCCTCGCCGAGGCCCGGTGCAGACGCAATCCGGGGCCCCTTCACCACATTATAATGAGCCGTATTCAAAATGCATGAAACAACGCAGGCTACACGTTCTACTCCAACAACAAAAAAAGGGTGTGCTGAACCCCCTGCTGAGTTCACCAGTCGCCATTGGAAGCATAACCAGCTGACTGAGAGGAGATTCTGTGCACTACCGTTTGGCAGAGTAAACGTCGGCTCAGCTACCAAACAGAAGCACAACCAAAAGTCTCTTATTTTTGCTACGTTGCTGCCGACCAATTTGTCGAATCGAATCCGTCGTGGGAAACACGTGTTAATTAATGTAACCTCCAATGGCCTTGGAAAGACTGGCTGTCTCAAAGGAAAGTACTCAGCTGTCGCTTGTCGCGAGGAAGGGGAATCCCATTAGCAGCGAACCACAGCAAAGCGAAGCTGTCATGAAATCCCCTCAAAATGTACCATAGCCTATAGACTACCAATTAAAAAGTCAGCGGTTTTGATCTAGATGGTGCATTACACAGCAATTGTATGCACTCATTACAGTAGGCTAGACTACGGTGCAAACTCGTAATGTTTAGATGTGGATGTATCACACACATTTTTTTTCTCCCAGATAAGAGCCACTTGCTAACTGAACAATCAGCGAGTGGTACCCATGCATGGTTTTAACTGAACACAAACCCGAACGCAAAGATATAGGCCTACGCTGACAGAGCATCGACATTATTACAGTGCTTTAGGGAAATGGCCATAACAGTGCTTTAGGAAAATGCGACTATATCATTTTAGTGCTTGCTAGATTGGCTTGCCCTGTTGTTGTCAGACTGTCGAAACGTTTAGTGCTGGTTGGTGCACTTGCTATGTAGCATTATTGTGAACACTTTTAAAAAAACACCTCAGAAGTGGTTCTCGCCGCGCCATGCAAGACTTAAGTTTCGCGAATGTAGTTGGATGCGTGATTTATTTCCCCATGTTTTAACTATAGAATAAGATAAAGTTAGGTTGGTGTGCTGTGCTCTGTTTCCTTAGCTTAGGCCTACATGATTGCACAAGTCCACGATCGCTATGCAACAATTACAAAAAGCGATTATAACACTGACATTACAAAAATGGATAAAGTTTCCAACCTACTCTTCAATGCGTTAATCCATACCGGGCAGTGTATCCGTACAATCTCAAGTAAGTGCTGACGCCGAATTTCTCACATCTTTTTTAGACAGTAGCCCATCATCAAACTCAAAAAATATTGGCTACCGTTTTCACTCGTGGCACTCAACCAGAAGCATCTGACTGAAATGATAAGTTCCGAAGACCTCCGATTCCTGCGTGCATGCAGAGGCGATTCTAGGCTCAGTAGGGAGGCCAAGCGAAAATTAAAAAGAAAGAACACTTGTTACAAATCGCCACTACTGTTCCCTAGCTACAGTCTTGGGGGGCCCAAGCTGCCTGTCTAGCCTGGTGACAAGATATGCATATGCGCCTCTGCTTGCCTACGGATGGCGAAATGCGTCAAAAGTACAATTGATCGTCTCAAAATATCGTTTCATATTTTCCAATCTCACAACGTCCGGGGCCCCCTCTAGTGGCGGGGCCCGGTGCTGCAGCACCGGTTGCACCATAGGATAACGCGGCCCTGGAGAGGAGGAGTAGGAGAGAGACACCAAGAGAAGGAGGGATGGATGCTCCGGAAGGACAAGGAGAAGAGAAGAGAAGAGAAGAGAAGAGAAGAGAAGAGAAGAGAAGAGAAGAGAAGAGAAGAGAAGAGAAGAGAAGAGAAGAGAAGAAAAGAGAAGAGAAGAGAAGAGAAGAGAAGAGAAGAGAAGAGAAGAGAAGAGAAGAGAAGAGAGAAATATAGAGAGGAAAGGAGAGGGAAATAGGGAAGTAGAGGAGAGGAGAGAGCAGGAGAGAAGAGGAGAGGAGAGGAGAGGAGAGGAGGAAAAGTGTAGAGGAGAAGAAAGGAGAGGAGAGGAAAGGAGAGGAGAGGAAAGGAGATCAAAATAGGAGAGGAGAGTCAAGTCAAGTCAAGTCAAGTCAAGTTTATTGTCAATTTCTTTACATGCACTGGTCATACAAAGAATTTGAAATTGCGTTTCTTGCTCTCCCGTGCAGACATAGACTAATCTAGGTAAGGACATAGACAGTATAGACATAGACAGTACTCATACATGGACATAGACAGTATGGACGTAGACATTGCTCATACAGACATTTAAAGTGCAAGACTGGACAACAGAAGACTTGTAGAGAACATACATTAAAGTGTTTATGAAACGAAAACAAACGGTCATTCCCATTAAAGCCTTGCTTTTTCTGATAGCATCGATGAGACTTTGAACCCAATCATCCTGGAGGAACTTGTGAAAATGGCAACTCA
>NC_085862.1:7644593-7652093 GCF_034702125.1 Engraulis encrasicolus | reverse complement strand
AAAAACAAATGATTATAAGTGTGCGTGCGTGCGTGCGTGCGTGCGTGCGTGCGTGCGTGCGTGCGTGCGTGCGTGCGTGCGTGCGTGTGTGTGTGTGTGTTTGTGGGTGTGTACATGTGTATGTGTGTGTTTCCGTTAGGGTGCGCGCATTCACTTAAAGGGGCATTCCACCGGTGGAGACATGAATATGTTACTGAAAGTGGGTCATATGTATAGTAGAATACTAACATACATTTCTAATTTGGTGCCTTCTTGGCCAAGAAAAGGCAGAAAATGACTTTTTAGTGCTTGTGGATTTGTGACAACAATCCCCATAATGCACTGCAATGCTCAAGTTCCACAGGCCACACCCAGTTATTTGGGACTCTATGCATCATCCCTCCCTCAGCTTGCAGGCAGTGTTGCCAGATTGGGCTGTTTCCCGGGTGAAAATGGCATTTAGCAGAAAAACCCGCCCAATTTTAGCCATAGAAATCATTAGAATTGGGCAGGATTTTGAGCTTCTAGGCTGGTTTTGAGCATTTTTTGGGCTGGAAACCATCAGCCCCATCTGGCAACCCTGCTTGCAGGTGCATCACAGTGGGACAGACATCACTGGAAAGGAGAAGCTGGAGCACACTGCAGCTTAGTTTTCAAGACTTTATTTTGTGCACACACGCGACCAACGTTTCTGTGTTGCTACACCTTCTTCAGAGTCAAATGATAGCAAGAGAGAGACACACATTTCAAGACTTGACATTCACAGGTGATCCCACTTGGTTTGGCTAAATTGGTCTGATCTCATTGCAGGTAATTGACCCCACCCCCCAACACCAGGACAAGATTGTAGAATGGTTGTAAAAGGTTGTAAAATGCTCAAAACCCTCCTGGAAGCACTAAATCCCGCCCAATTCTATTGATGTCGATGGGAAAGATTGGGCGAGTTTTCCTGTAAAATGCCATTTTTACCCGCAGACGGCCATCCCAAGCAGCCCAATTGGGTGGGAAACAGCCCAATCTGGCAACACTGCTTACTGGAGCCTCAATGCCAGAGCCATCTAATACCAGAGTTGCGCAAACCGGGGACCAGGAAGTCGGTTGGTGATGTGATTCGCGTAGATTAAAATGTTTCTTAACAGTAAACTTCTGTTCGTTGGAAACTAACACAGAACCATCACATACCAAACAAAGATTAAGCACAAACAAATTACATTACCTTTACCACATTTTCTGTGTTCTACGGCCACCTCCTAGAACTAAGTAACTTCTAACAGAACTAAAGTCAATGGGGATTTCCATGTTAACGCTCCGTGAGGCTCCATGAGAGCCGCCATTGCTGTGGAAAGATTGGTCCATAGAGGTCTATGGGAGTCACGTAACTCTGTTATTATATGGCTCTGCTCAATGCCAGTGATTTCAAAAGCACTGGGACACTGATCTGTGATAGGTCTGTTAGAGCATTAGGTCCAACCCCCTATGGGCGGGGTTGAAAAGGTGGGAAAAAGGCTTGTAGTCTCAACAGAAATCCACCTCTCTTACACTTCCTATGTCGATGATGCAAAATGACCATTTTTACATCATTGACAGAGGAAGTGTTAAGAGATGAATGTGGATTTCTCCAATCTCAGGGGGAATTGAGAGATTTTTGAAAGACCATTCAAAAGTATGACTGGGTGTCTATCAATGGAAAGCCTAATGCAAAATGGGTGGAGTGTCCCTTTAAGTATTTGTGTGCCCCCGTGTATTTGTGTGTACAAGGGCCCCCACTATTTTTAACCTTTATTCCATTACATCAAAAGGCCGTATTGCACTGCTGTCCACTGCACTGTGGGGTCAGTGTTACAATGTAGAATGTCGAGGGTCTTAGAGCAGTGGCACACAGATCCAGCAGGAGACAGATGGTCAAGTTTTTGGTGTTTATTTTGCAACCACAGGTGAGAAAGTGAGCCAGTGACAAACAAAAACAAAAGTTACCCAAAATAAAATGTAGAAGAGGAGGCTATAAACACTATGTACAAAATGAGAAAGAAAATAAACAGGCTAGGGATAGCCAAATGAACATACAAAAATAACTAGCCACAGGCCCACAATTGAGTTCAAGAGTCAAATTACCTCACACATCTGAGGATTGGAAGCTCAAGGACCCAATGCTGCCCTACTAAGGCAAAAGACAGTAACTCACCAGAGTGTGAAACAGAGAAAAATGATGTTAAAGTTTTCTTAAAAGGTTATCTTCCACACACCGCGCTCTTCCGTCTTGTTGGTGCGTCTCTGAAGTAATCTAGTAGTAGGGAATGGATCGCACTCAAATTTTCTTCTTTCTTGTGGTTTTTATTTTATTTTAACTTAGCGGGACTGCTAAGTTAAAATAAAATAAAAACCACAAGAAAGAAGAAAGTTTTCTTAAAAGAAATGAATGCCACCACAATCTGGTTATAGCCACAAAGCTGTAATTTTCACAGTTTGTAGTGTATGCCTTCCTACATCTATTCATAAAAATAATTTTTACAAACAGTAGACCTTTGACCCTTTTTTGGAAGTTACTGTGTTCTGCCTTAGCATTGCCCCCGGAATGACAGTTTGTCATACTGAGGCAAAAGACAATAACTTAAATCTGAATAATAAGCAACAAATACACGTTTCACATATAATTTAAGCAGTATACACACTATTAGAGTCATTATGACAAAATATCATGTTTATTAACGTATAAATTGTTAATAATAATAAAATAATAATAATAAATGGGTTTTGTGTGTGTATTTGTATTCCATACTACCTCAAATAGTAGTTACACACATTTCCTATCAGGCTGATCATATTTCATAATATTATAGTTTCATTTGATATTTTTTTGATTATTTACATGCTAACAGACTGTTAACAGATGAACAGTAACTGAAGTTACTGTGTTCTGCCTCAGTTTGGAACATCAGAGTTCCAGAATTCTGCAGGTCCAGAGCAGAAGACAAAAAGCAGTAACTGAAGTTACTGTGTTCTGCTTTAGTTTACCCAATGGATTTTCAACTTGTTTTACTTTACACCTTATTTTACCCTCAAAACAACCGATTTCAAACTCCATGTTTGTTCACATGATAAAAGTGATGCTTATTATTGCAAATATGACAAAAACTCATTTTTGAAAAAAATGAAGTTACTGCCTTTTGACTTAGCAGGGCCATGGAGCAACCAAGAACATGACATCAAACCCATTATATGGGATACCTGTCCACACCCTCCAAATGGACCATACCATTTCCTTAAACTAGCAGGGGTGGCTCAGGGCAAATACACCTTCATACTAAATATCAACATTTAAAATGGTACCACAATAATACTAGAAACAGGCCTTATACAAAATAGGCGCGAGGACGCACACACACGAACGTGCCCCAATACAAAAGCGTTTTCACTCGCAGCATGCGCTTCTTTTGATAAACCAGGAAGCGTCAACCCACCGGTAGGATTGATTAATTTAAATGTCAAGAAAACACTCATCTATGTTCTTAAACATTTTAAAACCACTCGTTGGAGTGTAAACTACTTGAAACTCAGGGCATTTAAAAATAAAGCAAGCATGTGGACTAAATCTATGTTGTGTTGTTTGTGTATGCATGTAGTAAAATGTAACATGAGTGAATGTAATGTGCTCAAATGTTTGGTACTAGTGTTCTAAACACGTGTCGACCCATGTAAATCACCAGACCAAATAATATACAGCCATCACAAAGATATAATTTCATGCATAAAAGTTTGAGAAGTCCATGAACAACAATGAACTGCAGGGAAATGTTTGTATTGGTGCGAACGGCGTGTCATGTGTTCAATGGCGTCTGAGATTTCAGACGCCGTGAGGATGCGCTGGCAGGTCGCATCATTACAGTCAGTTACATTTCTTAGATTGGCCTTTCTCAAGTCTTTACATAAGCACAGTTAAGACACCCCTTATAAACTGCCCCCTAGTCTGTGATTGGTTGACAACAATCAGTTAATCAGTCCAATGACACCTGGCAGGTGTGGAGTTTCGGCACACGTTATAGCTCAGTCATATTGTGTTAACATTGCAAAATGGCGACAAATGTCAAAAAGACAGGTTACATATTTAGACAATGTATAAACATTATTCGGGTTAAGAACCAGTGACCTACTGTATATGAAAGCAATCACAAACATTTCTAATTTTGTAAACACATCACAAATGCACTTAGAGGTTTTTGCATCCTAACTTGGGCTTGGTCAGAGGTATAGACCCTTCATATTCAGGCTTATATTTAAAGGGACACTGTGCAGGAAATGGTCAAAAAAGGTACTGCAACTATACTGCTCATTGAAACTGGGCTGTCTATTGCCAAATTGTATCTTTTCGTGATAGTTTGCTAAGTAATAAACTAATATTTTCTAGTATGGCCCAAGTAATGGCTATTTCTGGAAATTCAAAATGGCGGACACTGGAGAGGATCCCCCTTTTCATGTATGAAAAGTGCATTTTTTCCAGTCATAATGAACACTTTGAATTTGATAGTGGTGGTAAGTATTCATGATAAAGGTAACATTAGTGAATGGGTAGCATTGATTCTGGAAATAAACAACTAAAAATCCTGCACAGTGTCCCTTTAAGACTCGACTACTATATATGGCTACAGGCATCGCAGCAACCATCAGAGCACCAATGGGTGTCGGTACGTATAGCAGTAGAGTCCATTCATGCATCACCCTTAGGGGTAGCCAGGGGCAACAGAACCTTCTCAAAGGCTGTCTGCCCTGCTTCCACACAACACCAGAGGAAGTGGATATCTAGTGCAACAGCAATGTAAAACACAACACAGGAAACTCCATGTAACAACATAGTAGGTACAGGGAAATTCAATGACATCATGCCATTGCCAAAATATTGCAATGATCAAAACGGACAGGTTAGTGAATTGTGACCCTAATATAGGCTACATCATTTTACATTTATTTTAACATCAATGAAGTATATATTCCTGCAATACGCAACTCCATTATCTAGATTCACAATAATACTTTGTGTGTGTGTGTGTGTGTGTGTGTGTGTGTGTGTGTGTGTGTGTGTGTGTGTGTGTGTGTGCGTGCGTGTGCGCGTGCGTGCGTGTGTGTGTGCGCGTGTGTGTATATGCGTGTGCGTGTGCGTGCGTGCGTGCGTGCGTGCGTGCGTGCGTGCGTGCGTGCGTGCGTGCGTGCGTGCGTGCGTGCGTGCGTGCGTGCGTGTGTGTGTGAGTGCCCGTGCTTGTGTGCGTGGGTGCATCTTTAGTGCAAGTGATCAAACAGAAAACAGAACGCAGATGGTTTTAGACAACTGTAATGTTTTTTGTGTGTCATAAATTGCTCACTGTTGAGGCTGATGCGTGGAAGTCTTCTGGGGGTGGGGGGGTGGGGGGCTCAGTTCTTCAGCTGCAGTTGCTCAAAAAAAGGAAACCAGACATCAACAGAAAATCTATCAAAAGTCAAATCCTATTATTAGTGGTCATCTGGGGACTCTCTCGCTTTTCTTTCTCCCTCCATCCTCTCCTTTTTTGTCTCCGTCTGTTTTTCTTTTTTTCTGTGCCAAGCCCACACTGCCTCTCTCCTCTCTCCCATTCTCAAGCATCCACTCTCTCTCTCTCTCTCTCTCGCTCTCTCTCTCTCTCTCTCTCTCTCTCTCTCTCTCTCTCTCTCTCTCTCTCTCTCTCTCTCCACTTTTCCCAGACATGGTGGGTGGAGGTCACAGGTCGTTGGCAGTGTGTACCGCAGATCTGAAAACACACACACACACACACACACACACACACACACACACACACACACACACACACACACAGACACACACACACACACACACACACACACACACACACACACACACACACACACACACACACACACACACACACACACACACACACACACACACACACACACACACACACACAGAAAGGTCGGTGGCTGTGTGTATGGCGGGTCTGCAAACAACTCATTAGCCTCCCCTAGACTCCTGGTGCAATGGACAGCACTCCTGCGAGACATGAGGAGAGGAGAGGAGAGGAGAGGAGAGGAGAGGAGAGGAGAGGAGAGGAGAGGAGAGGAGAGGAGAGGAGAGAGGAGAGGAGAGGAGAGGAGAGGAGAGGAGAGGAGACATGAGGAGAGGAGAGGAGAGGAGAGGAGCGAAGGAGGAGAGGGCATGAGGAGAGGAGAGAAGAGGGGAAGAGGAGAGGAGAGGAGGAGGGGGGAGAGGAGAGGACAGGAGAGGAGAGGAGGAGGAGGGGAGGGGAGAGGAGAGGAGAGGAGAGGAGAGGAGAGGAGAGGAGGAGAGGAGAGGTAAGGGGAGGAGAAGAGGAGAGGAGAGGTAAGGGGTGGAGAGGACTGGGGTGGAGAGGAGAGGAGAGGGGCGGAGAGGATGAGAGGGGAGGAGAGCGCATGAGCGGCCTAATGCAGAAGTGGGGTCTCACAAATCTACACACACACACACACACACACACACACACACACACACACACACACACACACACACACAGAGTCGATTCTAGGGTCAGGTGGGGCCCCAAGCGAAAACACAAAAATGAGCATTTGAACCAAAATCGCCACTGCTGTGGTAAAATGTGGGCTGTAAATCACTATCTAGGAGTTTGGGGGCCCCAAGCGGCTGCCTGCCTTGCCTCGTGGCAAGATGCACCTCTGCACACACAGCTTGTTTATGGAGGGGCTCTTCAGGGACCACCATATAGACTAATAGACTCAAACATACATTATGAACACACACACTGACACATAGCCTACATAAATACACATATGCCAGCCAAAACTAACCCCCACCCCCAACACACACACACACACACACACACACACACACACACTGCGCACACACACCGCGTGCACACACACACACACACACAAACACACACACACGGCGCACACACGGCATGCGCGTGCGCACACACGGCACATCCCACACGAAACCACACACTAAAACACACACACACACACACACTGCACATCCCACACGAAACCACACACTAAAACACACACACACACACACACTGCACATCCCACACGAAACCACACACTAAAACACACAGGAGCCTGCCCTTCCCCTCCTCTTGCCTCTTGTCTCTTGTCAGGCTTCCACTGGCGCATCGCTTTTAATTAACAATTAACTCCTGCCAACTGCCAATGGAGATGCCTGTGCTGTGGAGAGAGAGAGAGAGAGAGAGAGAGAGAGAGAGAGAGAGAGAGAGAGAGAGAGAGAGAGAGAGAGAGAGAGAGATTATATAAAGATAGAGAGAGAGAGATAGAGGGAGATAGAGGAATGGAGATATGGGACTAGAAAGAAAGAGGAGGAGAAAGAGATAGAGGGATAAGAGAGAGCGCTAGAGACAGCAAGATGGAGAGAGAGAGAGATAGAACCATAGAGAGAGTGATAAAGAGAGCAAGAGTAGAGAGTGATAGAGAGAGAGAGCGCGATAGAGAGAGCGATAGGGAGAGCGATAAAGAGAGCAGGAGTAGAGAGCGATAGAGAGAGAAAGG
>NC_085862.1:7634593-7639593 GCF_034702125.1 Engraulis encrasicolus | reverse complement strand
GGGTGAACCATGGGTTTGTTCTACTTTTTACTCTTATCTTTTTAAAAGGTGCATGTTTGTCAACAATGCAAATAAATGAGTTTGAGAAAAACTGTAGAGCCAAGTCAGCATCAGGAATTTCAGTTGTTAGATGAATGTCACTTTCATAGAGATCATTTAAAAAAGCTTGCTCATTAAAATGTTTCATAGTTCTTTTAACCAAAATGTGAGGCAGTGCTTTGGTTAGAGTGCTGTGCCTAATACAGGCAATGGGACAGTGGTCGCTGACCCCTAAATCAAAAACACCACTTGCGCTAATTTTGTTCATCTTATTTGTAAAAAGTAGATCAATAAGAGATGATTTGCTAAGGTTCTTAGAGTTTGGTCTTGTTGGATCATTAATAAGTTGATCCAAAAATAGACTCGAGAAAACATCTCTAAGATGTTTGGAGGCATCAGTTAGCCAGTCAATATTAAAATCCCCAAGAACTAGAACTTCTGAGTCAGTGAATCTAGATATCAATTCTGCCAGCTGATCTATGGATTTAGAATCAGCTGACGGGGGTCTATAGATCCCACTATTATGAAGGAGTTGTTATTGGTGCCATAATGAACCTTGAGTGCAATAAATTCAAAGGATTTAGGTTCACTTAAGGAATACAGAAATGTGACAGAAAAATGTGACTTCACGTAAATAGCCACACCCCCACCCTCCCAACCCTGTCAATTCTAAATAAATTGTAGCCTGAAAGGTTGACTTCAGAGTCATCAATTTCACTCTTCAGCCAAGTTTCTGATAAAACCAAGATATCAGTGTTAGTTTGAGCAATTAAAATATTTAGGTGGTCCATTTTATCTCGTTGCAATATACTTCTGATATTGAGGTGGATTAACCCAATGCCTTTTTCTGTCCTTAAAAACACATGGATTGTCCAAGCGAACAACGTCAGGGGTAGACTCCAATGGACATGTAGCATTCATGACTTCAGGGCTTAGTCCATTATTGAGAGGGATATCAGGAGAAGAAATAGGAAGGACAGTCTCTGGCAGGGAGATATCATTGCAGATGGGCAGGCTTTGACATTTCCGAGGAGCCATCTGCTGGCCAGAGGAGGTATTTGAATGGGAGGGTGAGCAAGCAGCAGCAGAACGAAGTGATCTGACATTAAGAAGGGCCATCTGTAGGTGATGAGAGGGGCTACTTATTGCCTGTGTAGTTTGATCCCCAAGTGATACAGCAGGAGAGGGAGAGCTGCAATTATCAGCAGGACCCATAGTAGAGCTGGGTGTGTTTGTGAACTGGATTGGGTCATGCTGTGTTGAATGTCAAGGTGTGCTGAAAGCAATGAACTGAATAAAGTTGGTGGTTAGCTCTAGTAGGCCCAGTTTGTTTGGATGCACCCCATCAGATCTATATAAAAATGATTTGGTCCAGAATATATCAAAATTAGCAATAAAATCATGACCAGCTAGATTGCAGAATTGTTTCAGCCAGGTATGGAGACTATGCAATCTGCTGAAACGCTCTGAATTACTGGAGCTAAGTGGGATAGGGCCTGACATTATGCAGCGTTTCCCGAGGCTTTCAACAGTGAGACATAACGTCTCCAGCTCATTCTGTAGCTTCACAGAGTTCCGGGCCATGACGTCATTTGTCCCCACGTGAGCAATGACAGTGTTTACGGAAGAATGTCTGTTCAATAGAGACGGAATGAGATGAGAGATGTCAATAGCCCTTCCTCCCGGGATACAGTACGTGATAGCACTAGGAATAGTCAGATCTCTGACAATCGAATCACCAACAATGAGAATTTCAGGAGGGCATTGAACATCGCGGTTAAAGTGTATAGAGGTGCGAGGAGGAAGTTGTAGACCATCTGGACGCTGAGGGACGCTGTCAGCCGTGGACAACGCCGGTGGTGTTTCACACAGGCTACACAAGCTAACGACACCAGCATCATTAGCCAACAGAGGCATCGCAGTAGCCCGATGGCTTGACAAGCTATCCGCTGTTGGAGATGTAGAGGCCATGCAATCTGCTGCGGCCATCGTTGGAGAAGAGATTCTGAGCCGCTTATCAGAAACGCGCTCTGGACTCGAGCCGTCGCTGTCTGCAGACCTGTTGCGCTTGGAGGTAACTTTGCGAGCTACATGTTGACGCGGTGATGGATGGCCTGGCCTGAGCCGCTTATCAGAAACGCGCTCTGGACTCGAGCCGTCGCTGTCTGCGGACCTGTTGCGCTTGGAGGTAGCTTTGCGAGCTACATGTTGGCGCGGTGATGGATGGCCTGGCTGGATAGCAGGCGAGGGGCAAGATTCGCTGCCCTGTTCATCCGGACATCCAGATCCACTCCGACGTGGGGCAGGCGACGTAGGGAGATCAGCAAGAGGAGCAAAGGCGTTGTGGAGCACTAGATCCGAAACAGCCCCAGTCCGACACGCCGCGACAGGAGGAGGGCGGCGGCGAGACTTGCCAGCAGCTACCGTAGACCAGGCAGAGCTACCCGGGGCGGGGGTCATGGAGACATCCGTGGAAGGCCCAGGTAGTGGCGGATAATCAAGCGAGGTAAGCCGTGCACCAAGATCTGCTTGTTGTTGTAGAACGACTGAGATAAGTTTCTCAATCGAAGCCAAGTACATACTCACACACATACACATACAGACACACACACACACACAGAGACACACACAGACGCACACAGACGCACACACACACACACACACACACACACACACACACACACACACACACACACACACACACACACACACACACACACACACACACACACACACACACACACCTCGTACACTGCTACACCACTATCACCATGCTCCCTCCCCGCCTACCTTACTCCCTTAAGGTCAGATTAGACTTCTGCAACTGCGCTCGTCAAAACTTGCGTGGGAGTGGCCACGAACCAACATTGTATTCATGCATCTGCGAGTTCTGCGAGGTCCGAGGTCTCGTCGCGAGCCACATTTGAAATTGCGCGATTAGGCTACTTTCACTACATTGAAAGCACTGCGGTCATTATTAAGCAATGTTGCTTTCTATCCCGGTTAGCTAGGTATTTTCACACAAATTGCAAAGGCAATGCACTGGTATCATTATTTGACATAACCCGTCTGTTTTCACGAGCAGAAAATGCAAGCATGTAAAGACAGTTGATTCTATGTGTGTTTACATTCGGTGGAGGAACGGTAAAGCCGCAGGCATTGTGCCACGAGTGTTCAACTGATGCATTGTTTGTTACTTAACTTGTAGCTTCGTGTATTTACACACATTTACGCACAAGGCATTGATAAAGTTTTTAACAGAATACAGCTCTGCTCTCGCAAACTACTGGCATTGCGCTGCCACAAGAACAGAACAAGGAAGTAGCGAGACGACCAATCATAGCGCCTTTTTGTCTGCGTACTCCGCGTCCTTCCGACGGATAGTTAAAAAAATTTCGAGGCGCTCGACGACGGGCGCAGAGCCTCTGAGAGGGGGGCGTGGACTCGCATAGACAGAAAACGGACGGACGCAGATTCTATGCGTCCGAAGCATAAATCTAGCTTTACTCTGTCTCCTCTACCAGCTGACTATGAGGGAGGGAATCAGGGCCCACCCCCCAACAAGAGAAACTTGACAGTGGGGATATGCCGCTCTGTTTGAAGGTCAACTAGACTGTGTGAGAGAGATGCCCTGATCCATTGACCATCCTGACCCAACGCAAACACACACACACACACACACACACACACACACACACACACACACACACACACACACACACATGTGCTAACACACATACACGCAGGCATGCACGCATGCACAAACACACACACGCACACACACAAACACACCCACACACATACACACACACGCGCACTCACGCACGCACGCACACGTACGCATGCACGTACGCACACACAGGTCAACTGGGTTGAAAGAGTTGCCCTGACCCACTGACTATCGTCTTGACCCATAACTAAAGACACACAGTTGATGTCTCAATCTAAAAACATCACCATCACACACCCCACTAGTCCAGTTGACATCTCAATCGAAATACAATGCCCCAGCCAACACACACACACACACACACACGTCACACACACACGCACACCCACACACACACACACACACACACAATGACATGGTAAACTTGATGTCTCAATCCAGTCCCCCCCCACCACCACCACCACACACACAGTCTAGAAAATGTGATGTCTCAATAATACAAAGATACCCATCCACACACACACACACACCCTGACCCTGGTGAAGATGATGTCTCAATACAAAGATACACCCCCAGACACACACACACCCTGACCCTTTTAAAGTTGATGTCTCAATAATACAAAGATACACCCCCGATACCACCACACCCTCACCCTGGTGAAGTTGATGTGTCAATACAAAGATACACCCCCAGACACACACACACACACCCTGACCCTTGTAAAAATGATGTCTCAATACAAAGATACACCCCCACATACACACACACACACACACAACACCACACACCCTGACCCTGGTGAAGTTGATGTCTCAATGCAAAGATACACCCCCCGACAACACCACACACCCTGAACGTGGTAAAGTTGTGTTAGATTTTGGACGTTTCCAAAATTCTCTTCTCCAATAAAAATTGAAGGATGAATGTTCTGCGTTGTGTTTTATTTGATTCACTTGCAAAAATAAAATAAGTCTTGACTTCGTAGTTAAAAGGATCGATCAGGATACAATTTATTATAGAAAAAGTGAGATTACAAAAAGATTAAAGGAAAAATGAAAGAAGCAAAAGTGGAAGAAAAATAAAGGTTAAAAAGAAATGAAGATGAGACTAAGTCTCACAGTGTCTCACTAACTAGGCAGCATCCTATCTCTGGCGAATGACAGGCAAAATCGACAATTGACACAATGGTGGCAACGGTTTTTATACCGTCTTCCTCATGTCAGCAGGTTACACGTATGCAAGTATGATGTTACTTAAGGAAGATGTTGTCCCCACGTCTACAGTAGT
>NC_085862.1:7627093-7629593 GCF_034702125.1 Engraulis encrasicolus | reverse complement strand
TTCATGACCTGGCAGCTGCTCCAGTGACACTGTGGATATTATTATGAGACGTCTCGGCCTCCAAAGAGCTGTTCCCTAGCCTGCCAACTTGCTCCCTCCTCCCCACTCTCCCCACTCGCCGGGTTGGCTCCCCGCTCTCTGCTCCTCACCCCCTGCTCCGTGCTCCCCAAGCTCCCCTAGCTTACTGCCCTCCTTGTGGATATTATTATGAGACGTCTCGGCCACCAAAGACCCATTCCCAAGCCTGCTCCCCTCTCTTCAGTCCTCACTCCCCATTCACTCCCATGCCTCCCCCCGAGCCTTCCCCCCTCTGTCCAGTCCTCACTCCGCACCCTTCCTATAGCCTGCTCCCTGCTCGCCACCAGCCTGCTCCCTCCTCCCCATGCTCCTCAAGCCTGGTCACTTCCAGTCTCCCCTAGCCTGCTCCCTGCTCTTCGGTCCTCAACCCCCTCCTCTCAACTCTCCCCTTTTCCCATTCTCTTGGCTATCCACTCCCCTTCTCTCTGCTCCCCACTACCCTGTTCTCTGCTCTCCCCTTCTCTCTGCTCCCCACTACCCTGTTCTCTGCTCTCCCCTTCTCTCTGCTCCCCACTACCCTGTTCTCTGCTCTCCCCTTCTCTCTGCTCCCCACTACCCTGTTCTCTGCTCTCCCCTTCTCTCTGCTCCCCACTACCCTGTTCTCTGCTCCCCACTACCCTGTTCTCTGCTCTCCCCTTCTCTCTGCTCCCCACTACCCTGTTCTCTGCTCTCCCCTTCTCTCTGCTCCCCTCGTGCCCCTGCTCTCCAGTCCTCATTGCCCAGGCATCACTCCCCACTCACTCCCCTGACCCCACTCTGACCCCTTTCTCCCTACTCTACACAAGCCTGCCCCCCACTGGCTCTCCCCACCCCCCTGCTCTCCACTCTCCACTACCTCACACCACTACTCACGCCTTGCTCTCTCCCCACCCCCCTGCTCTCCACTCTCCACTCTCCACTACTCACGCCTTGCTCTCTCCCCAACTCCCCTCTCTGTCCATTTTCGTTGCTCTCCCCTCCTCACTCTTACTACTCCCCTGCCTTCCCACTCTCACCTGCTCTCCACTCCATGCTCTCCTCTCCCCTGCTCCCCTCTCTGTCCATTTTCCCCACTCTCCTCTCCCCTCCCTCTCTCTCCTCTCCCCTCCCCTCTCCTCACTCCATGCTCTCCTCTCCCCTGCTCCCCTCTCTGTCCATTTTCCCCACTCTCCTCTCCCCTCCCTCTCTCTCCTCTCCCCTCCCCTCTCCTCACTCCATGCTCTCCTCTCCCCTGCTCCCCTCTCTGTCCATTTTCCCCACTCTCCTCTCCCCTCCCTCTCTCTCCTCTCCCCTCCCCTCTCCTCACTCCATGCTCTCCTCTCCCCTGCTCCCCTCTCTGTCCATGTTCCCTGCTCCCCTCCCTCTCTCTCCTCCCCCCTCCTCCTCCCACACACACACACTCCAGTCCCTGCTCCCTTGCTCTCCTCTCCCCACCTCCCTCTCTCTTCTCCCCTGCTCCCTTGCTCTCCTCTCCCCGGCTCCCCTCTCTGTCGGTGTGTATAATATAATGAGCGGTGTGCGTGCGTGGCGTTGTGGGGCTTGTTATAACCTCATGCTCCCTCCCTGCTCCGCCGCCTGTTAAATTGAGCTTTTATGGAGCGATATTTATGGAGGCGGGGCCGTAAATGACACCTCATTAACTATCCATGTATCAAAAATAATGAAGGCCTAAGAAGGCTCCTCTTCTTCTTCTTCTTCTTCTTCTTCTTTTTTTTCACACATTTTATTGTCGTTGTACATCATGGCACGTGTTAAGTGAAATGTAAAACTCCTGCCTGCTCCTGTGTTTTATCTTCAGGTCTGTGGTGGGCAATGTTGGGGCGTTTTCCTTTATGGCTTTTATTTCATTATACACTTATTGTACATATGCATAGTTGTCATTGTATATCTGCTTACAATAAAATCTATCATATATTCTATTATGTTCTGTTCTGTTCTATTCTATTCTATTCTATTCTATTCTATTCTATTCTATTCTATTCTATTCTATTCTATTCTACGTATTCTATTCTATTCTGAAAATTAGCCTCATTGCTATAATCTTGTATTTTTTGCATTTTTCTTAAATGTTATTAATATATGCCGTCCCATTATTAAATAAATAAACTTTCACACTATTCTATTCTATTCAATTCGATTCTATTCGATTCATGTCTGTGAGCGATGTAGGAGCCTTGGATTCTTGGCTCAGAGCACTGCTCTCAGAATCAGGGCATCTCTGTAACACATGCTCTCATAATCTCTCTCTCTCTCTCTCTGGCCATCTCTCTCTCTCTCTCTCTCTCTCTCTCTCTCTCTCTCTCTCTCTCTCTCTCTCTCTCTCTCTCTCTCTCTCTCTCTCTCTCTCTCTCTCTCTCTCTCTCTCTCTCTCTCTCTCTCTCTGGCCAGCAGTTCAGTTCAAAGCCCAGTGGCCATGTTGAGTGCCTGGTGTGTTGGACAAGCT
>NC_085862.1:7614593-7617093 GCF_034702125.1 Engraulis encrasicolus | reverse complement strand
ATAAACAGCATTGCAATGAAGGGTGTCGTAACGGCAGATGGAACTTTAATTTCACGACGACATTCTGGCTATAAACTCGCCCTGGCCGCTTCCCTGTTTCACTTTAGGACCAAAAGTAGCCTATTCAACCGTTTCCACAGTTCCTGCATCGGTAAAGCCAGGACTACACGTGTGAACCAAATCAACACAACAGCATGAAGGAATAATACACGGAAATACAGACGTGACCTGAAATCAAGCGGGCGGAATTGGAGCCTTTCGCCAGAGGGACTCACTAGTTTGACGCCGTGTCGCCCGAGAGGGCTGTTCTTGCGCCTAAACTATAGTGAGTCCCTTCGCCAGAGAAGCTAGATTTTGGACATGCCTGACGTTATCGCCAAATTACGATAGAAAGGACTACCAATGTTAGCTAATATTGCTCATTACCTCATCTACACAGTTGCCGCTATCCAAAAATATACGAGAACATAATTAAATAGTATTTGAAAGAGTGATATTATCACGTTTTCAGTGAAGTGATCAGTGAAGTGGGCGGAATTTGGCGACCTTACTATTATAATTCACTCACACAAAGTGCATTTCGCACTGTCATTGTCCAATTTCAGAAAATGCCTCCAGGCAAAACTGGCAGCAGAACCAGACATTGCTGAAAAGGTCCTGTAGCCTACTGCTGCTGAGCCTGAAGTGTTACCAAAGATTCTCTATTCTAAACCGTCTCTGGTGTTACCGCTGCTAGATTGCACTGTTGCTTACTGTTGCTAGGACAACAAATAGACACGCACTTAATTTTTTTTCCCGGTTTCCCGTCATGGCTCTCCCGGGAAACGGGAAATTGTTTTGATCAGATTTCCCGGGGATCCCGGGTCCCGGGATTAAACCCTAGTGCATGATGGGAGTGGGGATGACGGACCGCCCCTGACCTTCCAGACTACCACATGTTTCGTGCAACAGATTAGTTTTCTGTTAGGTCCTAACATTAGGTTATGGTAAAGACAGCCTAACAATGTCAGCTCTTCATGACCAGAAAGCATACATTTTTTTTGTGATCAATTTTTTATTGACATCAATCAAAATATTCAACATGCATAGGTTTGTATTTTTTGTTTACAAAATTGTATTGACGTCATTTTGTAATAGCTTCCTTGATCACATTAAATGATATATGAACACAGAACCAGAAAACATTTATGACATTGACATCATGTTTATCATGTTTGGGGCCGCCATGGCTCAATGGTTGGAGCGCTAGTCTTGTCGGAGGGTTGCAGGTTCAAATCCCACCCCTACCAGCTCCCTCATCCATGGCTGAAGTGCCCTTGAGCAAGGAGCACCTAACCCCACATTGCTCCAGGGTCTGTAACCAATACCCTGTACCTAAAATACCTGTAAGTTGAGAGAGAGGAAGAGAGCACTTAAATACCGAACGTAGCTAGTGAGGGCACCGGCAGTGGTGTAGTCTACGTAGCACGCGGGTATACGGAGTATACCCACTTCTAAGTTTCAGGGATTTCAGTATACCCACTTAAAATTGATTTATCCATTGTTTTGAATAGCACAAATATGTACAGTATACCCACCACAAAAAAGTAGACTACACCACTGGGCACCGGCACCATTCTGGTTGGCCTGAGAACCCATTGGAGGCATGGTTGGTCTTCAAGCACAGAGGCGATTCTAAGGTCAGATGGGGCCCCAAGCGAAAATGCAAAAGAATGAGCATTTGAACCAAAATCGCCACTACTGTGGTAAAATGTGGGCTGTTATTCACTATCTAGGGGCTTGGGGGCTCCAAGCGGCTGCCTGCACCTCTGTTCAGGCATGGCTGGTCTTTCAGAGGAGACCACCCGTCACCTCCACACCTGGGCCTTGCCGGGCTCTCCTCCAGCTATGAAGGAGAAGAAGAAGAAGAAGAAGAAGAAGAAGAAGAAGAAGAAGAAGAAGAAGAAGAAGGGGAAGTAGAGGAAGAAGAAGAAGGAGAAAAAGAGGAAGAGGAAGAAGAAGAAGAAGAAGAAGAAGAGGAGGAAGATGAAGAAGGAGAAGAAGAAGAAGAAGAAGAGGAAGATGAAGAAGGAGAAGAAGAAGAAGAAGAAGAAGAAGAAGAAGAAGAAGAAGAGGAAGATGAAGGAGACAAAAGAAAAAAGACAAGAAGGAGACAAAAAAGGAGAAAAAAGAAGGAGAAGAAGAAAAAAAGAGGAAGAAGAAGAAAAAGAAGGAAAATAATGGGAAGACGACAGGAAAAAAACATGCTTAGCCCAAATTTACATGCAAAAAACATGAGTGCCAGGGGCATAGTGATTACAAAACAAAAGTGGAGGAGAAGAGAAGAGAAGAGAAGAGAAGAGAAGAGAAGAGAAGAGAAGAGAAGAGAAGAGAAGAGAAGAGAGAGAAGAGAGAGGAGAAGAAGAGAAGACAAGAGAAGAGGAGTGGAGAGGAGAAGAGAAGAGAAGAGAAGAGAAGAGAAAAGAAGAGAAGAGAAGAGAAGAGGGCTTTCTTTCGTTAG
>NC_085862.1:7604593-7609593 GCF_034702125.1 Engraulis encrasicolus | reverse complement strand
CAAATGCACACACACACACACACACACACACACACACACACACACACACACACACACACACACACACACACACACACACACACACACACACAAACTCTCAAGGAGTAGAGGACCATGACTGATGTCCCTCGCCTGCGCTTTAATACAAACGCTTCAGGGGCATCGTGACAACTTGTTTCCACTGGCTGGCGGGCTGGATGGGCTGGATGGCTAGCGACGCCATTTTTAGCATCCTTTGCGACACAAACGCGGTAGTGATGAATGGCTAATCTCAGCGCAGGTGGAGGCACTGCCACTCGCCTTAATTGAAGAGTAATTACACTGAGTGTCTCTATTACTCTAAATGCTTCATACCAGCACTGATGAGGTAGCCAAACACACAACCATTACGCATGGCCGTAGCCACATATGAGGTAAGGGAGGTGGGGACCTCCCAAATTTGTAGAGAAAATAATATAGTTTTTTTAACCTCAGCCTTTGCATACATATTTTGTTGTTTTTAGTAGTTTAGTTCCAGAATTAATGTTGCCCATTCACAAAAGTTACCTTTTTCATGAATACTTACCACCATCAAATTCTAAGTATTCATTATGGGAAAATTGCACTTTTCATACATGGAAACAACAAACGTGCGGTAGTGATGAATGGCTGATCTCAGCGCAGGTGGAGGGCCGGCTGCCACTCGCCTGAAGAGTAATTACACTGAGAGTGCATTCCAATATGCGACCTTGCTTCCTCCACTTGTGTTGTGCCTCCCCCCGCCTCTTGGCCCCTCCTCCGTGGAGAAAACAATAAACTTTACCAGCCGTCAGCCAAGCCACAACAACTTTTGGCGGACTGTTTTTCATTCAACATCCCAATTTCAAATGAGAAAAAGACTTTACAATTGAGTTTTTGCAAGATATTGAAATATAATGCTGTTGTCAGTGATGTCATCATGACATATTACTTCCTGGTACGAGGCCACAAGCACAAGTGGAGGAAGCAAGGTCACATATTGGAATGCACCCTGAGTGTCTCTATTACTCTAAATGCTTCATATCAGCACTGATGAGGTAGCCAAACACACAATCATTTTGCTTGGCAGTAGCCACGTAAGGGAGGTGCGGACCTCCCTAATTTTTAGACAAAATATATTTTTTTTTTATCCTCAGTTTTTGCATACATGTTTTTTTTTGTTGCATGTTGTTAGTAGTTTAGTTCCAGAATTAATGTTGCCCATTCATAAAAGTTACCTTTTGCATGAATACTTACCACCACCATCAAATTCTAAGTTTTCATTATGGGAAAATTGCACTTTTCATACATGGAAACTGTCCGCCATTTTGAATGTCCAGAAATACATTTTTCAGCAGCAAAACATAGGCTACTATATTTTGGTCATACTAGTATATAATATTTTTTTATTTAGCAAATATTAATGAAAAGACCAAAATTGCCAGAAGACAGCACAATTTCAATGAGCAGCATAGTAATGATAATAGATTATTTGGGCCCCATCCTACACAGTGCACCTTTAAAAAAAAAACTGCAGTTCTCTGGACCTCCCTTATTTCAAACTCTGGCTACCGCCACGTCATTACGTTTACATGATGCTTTTAATTCCAAATTAATAATTCAGAATTACACAGTTGCGTCAAGTTTACCTTGATCTTACTTACCTTGATCATTCTTTTAAATTCGTATTAAGTAGTGTTCATGTGACGTTTTCAAAGCGGAATTAATCTTTATTCAGAATTAAAGTCAGTTAATTCCGAATTAAATGTCTCATATAAACGTAGCAATTCTCGCTATTATAACTCAATAGGAAAAAGGTGGCACACAGTGACACACAGTGTTGAGATTTACAGTATATCTCTAATACAAAGCAGTTATGCGATCAGCCAAACGTTTTCTTCAGACTCTATGCATTGGACTGTTTACCTTTACATAGACTACTATTCCATACAATACCAAATGTTCTTATCTTAATATGTTGCTTTATTGCTCGATCATTGCTAATGAAAGACAATTCTGATTTAGAAATTATTTTACAAATTGACATCGACCAATTTTATATAAAGATATTGTGATCAAAGACATTTTTTTCTTCCGTAAGGTCCAGTCCTACAGTAATTTCCTCACAGAAAGCATATCCACAACCAAGGGTCATCAGTTGTCTCTGAGAGAGGGATATCATACAGTAGTACTTCAAAGAAACCTGTAACAAACGTTCCCATATTCTCTCTTTCCTCTTCTCATTGCCTCCCTTTATTTAGGGGATATGTCTGAAAACAACAATGATGTGATGTGGCAAGGAAGAAGAAGAAGAAGAAGAAGAAGAAGAAGAAGAAGAAGAAGAAGAAGAAGAAGAAACACCTGGGAAGAGGGAGGGCATAGCAGACAGTGTACGCAGCCAGGGCCTGCCTTCGGTGGGCCTCTGATGATCCGCCTGCCCCCTCTGTCTGACACCTCCGTCTCCAACGCCTCTAAGAAGCTTGGGGACGCTGAGGGGCAAGCTTTCTCTTGCTTTATACTTTTGTCTTCTTTTTCCTGTTGTTGTTGAGAGAGAGAGATAGAGAGAGAGAGACAGAGAAAGAGAGAGAGAGAGAGAGAGAGAGAGAGGTAGAGAGAAAGCAAGAAAGAAAGAAAGAAAGAAAGAAAGAAAAACAAAGAAAGAAAGAAAGGAAGAAAGAAAGAGAAAGAAAGAAAGAAAGAAAGAAAATAAAGGAATTAAAAGAAAAGAAAACAAAGAGAGATACAGAGAAAAAGAGAAGGCAGAGGAATGGAGCAGTTGAAAGACAGCAACCTTTTTCTTCTTCTGCTTTGTCTTCTTCCTCTTGTTGTCTTGTTGTCTTGTCTTGTTGTCTCCAGTCTTTAGGGATGCACCGATACCACTTTTTTGAAAACCGATACAAGTACGAGTACATTAATGTGTGTACTTGCCGATACCGAATACCGAAACCGATACCTTTTACCACCAAAATACAATTTTTCCACCTGTGATATTTTATTGTCCATTTCTATGTAGATTTAGATGTGAACCATGTGCACTTAACTTTACTCGGTCTACCCTACGAGCAGATACAGGGGGCATGAGAATCCGGTGCGTATCACAAAAGCTACCACAACGGCTCCTTGGGATATGCATACCGGTATGACAAATTTAAATGAGCACTAGCAGGCTGGCCGCACCGACCGCAGTGAATCCCGGGCACTGGCGACAAAAAACTCATCTAGCGCCTTTAGCGACTTTTTGGTGCATCTGGCGACTTTTTAAAACGTGCATTTTCAGTGACAAATTCATCGTTTTTCCACATAATTCTGACTCTGCGCCGCCGTCAGAAGCGTTTCCCACGGTTAAGCAGGGCTGCAGATTAGCTCTGATCTCCAAAAAGCAGCTAGCACCACCCATTTGTACTGTGGACGAAGGCATGTGGGCACGTTTTCTGTAGATCAGCGCATAAAAAACACTATTATGCAAGGTGCGGCCTCCTTCTTGAAACTCTGTAGATCAGCGCGCTGTGCGTGATATTGTGACGTCATACGTAATGTAATGACGTCATCTAGCGACTTCTAGCGACTTTTCAGCAAGCCCATAGCGACTAAAGCTGGGCTTACACTGTGCGACTTTTGCCCCGATTTGGCACTCGCACGACTTTTTGAGAGTCGGGCCGATTTCTTGCTCAATCGCAGGTCAATCGTGAGTCTCGCATCGTGCAGTGTACATGGGATAACGACAAGCGATTTCGCCTCACGATCGTGCAATCGCAGGGTCGCAAGAAAATCAAAACGGTTTGAAATTCTGGTCGTGGCTCGTGCGTAAATCGCACAGTTAAAGCAGTGCTACGACCCAATTGGACACTTCACATGCACAAATTAATAGGGCCGTGCGATTCGCTGTTGAGCACGACCTCTTCTCCATCTCAGGTGCGCATGTTCCCTCTTGTGCAGACCGGGGAAACATGCTTGTCGCGTCATACGGTGGAAGCATTTCAGTCGCATCCGACTGTCGACTCGTGTCGGCCGTGGTGCTGGGTCTCATCTCAAACAACAACGAGACAGCCTACCTGAATGAGGTGGATGACCTAGCACTGTGGTGTCAGTCCAACAACCTGGCCCTGAACGTCAGCAAGACGAAAGAAATGGTAGTAGTGGACTTCAGGAAGGTGCAGAGCAGGGCATACACGCCACTTACCATCAGCGGGGAGCCTGTGGAGAGGGTCTCAAACTACAAGTACCTGGGAGTACACCTGACTGAGGACCTCTCCTGGTCACAACACACTCAACACCTGACAGCAAAATCCAGGCAGCGGCTGTACTTTCTCCGTCTACTGAGGAAGTTTAAGGTCTCCACTCCCATCCTGACCACCTTCTATTCATCAGCGGTGGAAAGTGTGTTAACAGGCTGTTTTACAGCCTGGTTTGGAAGCTGCACACAACAACAACAGAAGGACCTACAGAGAGTGGTGCGCTCTGCAGAGCGCACTATCAAAGCCAACCTTCCAGGACTCTTAAGGGCCGTACACACACGTCGCTGCTATTTACTCGCTACTTGCTCACTCGCTTACTTGCCACTCGCTCTGGGTGATTTTGTTTACTGGTTGTCATGGTTCCCGTTGTCCGCGCCAATAACGTCCGTTGATCGTGTGCTGTGCACAACCATGCATATGAGCCTTTGATGGTGTACACTGTATGTATTTTCCTCAACACTTTTAACCAAAGTGTGATGGCGTGCAGAAGTTGGAGGGTCAGAACACCACAGGGGCAACGTCACCTGTCAATAATCTGTATTCTGCATTCCAATTGGTTACTCGCTTAACTCGCGTCGCTCGAAGATAAAATAAGTTTATCTCGGAACCCGCCCACATCGCATCGCTTGTACTCTCCTCGCCTACTCGCCAGCGAGATTCGCTGGAACACGTAGACATTCTATTGACTTCATCCGCTGAGCGAGTAACTAGCAGCGACGTGTGTGTACGGCCCTTTAGGCCTTTACACTAAGAGAGTGGGAGCCAGGG
>NC_085862.1:7584593-7587093 GCF_034702125.1 Engraulis encrasicolus | reverse complement strand
TCTGAGTGTGTGTCCTTGTGCTTGTGTGTATGTCTGTGTGTGCGTGCATACGTGCGTGCGTGAATGTGTGTGTGTGTGAATTTGTTACTCAAAAAACAGTTAAATACTGTATATAGGCTTGCCTTTCCTTAAAACGATAGGCCTATTGTGTGTGATTGTCATGGAAAACAATAATTATACGTATTCCTGAGAGAAACATATTCCCTCTAAATGACACTGTAAATACCATAATCCTTATAAGAACAATTACATGTAAATGGTATATTTCTAGAGGCAATGGTCCTTTAAATGATACTGTGTATGGCTGTTACTCGCAAGAATAATTCAATGCTGCAACATTACTTGAGGCAGTTTTCCTTTAAATGTCAAAATGCGGACTCGGGGAGAAGATAATCCAACCCAGATTTAGGGCTGTTCAGGTTTGGGGAAAACACATGCTCCCCGAGCGTTTGATTTTTCATTCGATGTAATGACACGAGACCCATCAGAGACAGTGTCTCATAAAGATTTTTTCTTTCACACGGATCGAACCCGAGCTCTCTCTCTCTCTCTCTCTCTCTCTCTCACACACACACACACACACACACACACACACACACACACACACACACACACACACACACACACACACACACACACACACACACACACACACACACACACACACACACACACACACACACACCAATCCTGGTGGGAAAAAGCAGAGCGTACACAATAGACGAAGCTCAAGGGCGAATCGCAGCGTAGCTGACGTGTGGGGTACTTAGGACAGTTACCTAGAGATTGGGGGCCATCCATATACGGCACAGGACGCCAGGCACAAACGTGAGGCTGACTGATGACATGCGGGGGAGAAGAGGGGGAGAAGGAGGAGAGGAGAGGAGGAGTGAGGAGAGAGGAGGAGAGGGGGAGGAGGAGGAGAGGAGGGAGGGAAGAGGAGAGAGGAGAGGGGAGGGGGAAGAGGAGAGGGGAGGGGGAAGAGGAGAGGAGAGGGGGAGAGAGGAGAGGAGAGGGGGAGAGGGGGGAAAAGGAGAGGAGAGGAGGAGGGAGAGGGAGGGAAGCAGAGAGGAGGAGAGGGAGAAGAGGAGAGGGGGAGGGAGGGAGGAGAGGAGAAGGGGAGGAGAGGGGGGAAAGGAGAGGAGAGGAGGAGGGAGAGGGAGGGAAGGAGAGGGGCAGGGAGCGAGGATAAGAGGAGGAGTGGGGGAAGGAGGAGAGGAGAGGAGGAGAAAGAGGGTGAGAAGGTTAGAAAGAGAGAGAGGGGGAGAAAGGAAGAGAGGAGAAGAAGAGGGAGAGAAGGAAGAGAGGGAAGGAGAGAGAGGGGGTAGAGAAAGGGGAGAAAAGAGGAGAAGAGGGGGGAGTAAGTAGGGAGAAAAGAGGAAGGAGGGGGAGGAAGAGAGAAATGGAAGTGGTGACATGTGGAGGGGGAGAGAGGAGAAGAGGGGGGAGAGAGGGAGGCGAGAGAGGGAAGAGAGGGGTGAAAGAGGAGTAGAAGACAGAGAGGAGAGAGACAATAAGGAGAAAGAGGAGGGGGAGAGAGAGGGGGAGATGGAGAGGAAGAATAAGGAAGAGAGGAGAGGAAATGGGGGAAAGGGAGACAATAAGGAGTAGGAGGAAGAGGGAGGAGGCAAGTGGAGTATGCAGAGGAGTAAAGGGGAGGAGGAGAGGGGAGGATACAGAAGAGGAAAGGGGGAGGAGGGGAGTGAAGGATATAGAGGAGAGAGAGGGAGGAGGGAAGTGGAGTGTACAGAGGAGAAAGGGGGAGGAGGGGAAGGAGTGGAGGATACAGAGGCGAGAGAGGGAGGAGGGGAGTAAAGGATAGAGAGGAGAAAAGGGGAGGAGGGGAAGGAGTGAAGGATAAAGAGAGGAGAAAAGGGGAGGAGGGGAGGGGAGGATATAGAGGAGAAAAGGGGAGGAGGGGAGGGGAGGATAAAGAGAGGAGAAAAGGGGAGGAGGGGAGGGGAGGATATAGAGGAGAAAGGGGGAGGAGGGGAGGGGAGGCCTCCTTGAGGCGATGAGTGATTCGAGAGCATCCGTCTCTGTTAAGCCCCAGCCGTCCCTTTGTTTGGCTGCTTGTAAATGCTACATTGTCTCTTATTATCACAATGTGCCGATCTCTATCTCCCATCATAGCACTGCCGTATACACAGCATCTCCTGCTGTTATTATTGCAATGTGTCACATTGCCTTCCATCATTACTATCTGCAACAATACTGTATGTCTCAATGCTGTGAAATGTTATTTATTTTAATTAAAATATATATATTAATATATGTTATTTATTTTAATTAAATATATATAATCTATATAGAGTAGAATAGAGTAACATTTATTAATGTAATACACTCTCGCAATTTCCTATTGTGGAAACATGTTAATACTGTATATATGACAATCACAATGTTATACATTGTAATACAGTATAAGATAGTATCTACTATTATCAAAACACAAGTGTCTTTCCGATAGTATTGCAATGATTATTATCTTTAAATGCTG
>NC_085862.1:7574593-7582093 GCF_034702125.1 Engraulis encrasicolus | reverse complement strand
TGGCGGGGGTTGAGTGTAGGACGTTGAGGAAAAGCAAAAAGACGGGGGACAGACACAGACACCGGAAGATAAAAATAAGATCTGAGGTGACGGAGATGCATTGACCTGCACTGTGCTGAGCTGAGCTGCGCTGCGACAGACACAAAGACACAAAGAAGGAAAGAAAGGAAGAAAGAAAGAAAGAAAGAAAGAAAGAAAGAAAGAAAGAAAGAAAGAAAGAAAGAAAGAAAGAAAGAAAGAAAGAAAGAAAGAAAGAAAGAAAGAAAGAAAGAGAGAATGAAAGATGTCCTTGGCCAGTGCCAATATTGGCTCAAGTCAAGATGGTCTACTTTAGAAAAAAAAAAAAAACGCCCGCCATGTACTGTGTCTTTTTTTTCCCGCCTGCTTGGCTTTGCCCCTCTCTGCCTCTCCGCCTTGTCTTCCCTCCATGCTTCCCAGTTTGATTGCCAGGGTTACTCTTCACTCATCAACCTCCCACTCTGGCACCAGCTGTTTCTCCTTCTTTCTTTTTTGTCCTCCATCCCTTGCTCCGTATCTCTCTCTCTCTCTCTCTCTCTCTCTCTCTCTCTCTCTCTCTCTCTCTCTCTCTCTCTCTCTCTCTCTCTCTCTCTCTCTCTCTCTCTCTCTCTCTCTCTCTCCATCTCTACCTTCCTCTTTCTCCCCTTCCCTCTTCCTTTCTGTTCTTGTCGATGTGGCAAACCATCCTTTTCCTCCAGTCATCCCTTATTCCTTCTCTCCATTTCTCCAACTCGCCACCCCCCCCACCCCTTGAATCCCTCCTCCTTCTTCTTCACCTCAGAGTGGCAAAGTGGGGCCGTATGGTAGGTAGCTGTTTCTGTATATCCTTTTTCCTTCCGTTGTTATCCCTCGTCCCATCTCTCCATCCCTTCCTCCCTCCATCTCTCCCACGCTCCATCTCTTCCACCCCTCCATCCCTCTCTCCCTCCATCTCTTCACCCCTCCCTCCCTCCCTCCTCCTTCTTCTTCACCTCTGTGTGGCAAAGTGGTGCGCTCTATCTCTTCACCCCTCCATCTCTCTCTCCCTCCCTCCTCCCCCATACCTCCCTCCATCTCTCTCTCCCTCCCTCCTCCCCCATACCTCCCTCCTTCTTCTTCACCTCCGTGTGGCAAAGTGGGGCTGACAGCTCAAGGAGGGACGTGGCCGCCTCCACTGCCCCTGGCACAGGCTGCCCCGCTCGGGCACAGGCCTCCACTGCCCCTGGCACAGGCCTCTCCGCTCGGGCACAGGCCTCCACTGCCCCTGGCACAGGCCTCTCCGCTCGGGCCGCTCGGGCAGCTCAGGCTGCCAGGCACTGTGGAGGACACTGGGCACCAGGGGCACGCGGGGAAGGCCTGGAGGGAGAGAGGGGAGAGAGAGGGAGATGGGGAGAGAGAGGGAGAGAGGGAGGGAGAGAGAGGGGGATGGAGAGAGAGGGGGAGGGAGGAAGGCATGGAGAGAGAGAGAGAGAGAGAGAGAGAGAGAGAGAGAGAGGGTGGGGAGGGGAGGGAGAGAGAGTGGGGGGAGGATGAGAGAGGGAGGTAGGGAGGGAGATGGAGAGAGAGAGAGGGGGAAGTAGGGAGAGATGGAGAGAGAGAGGGGGGGTTTGGATAGAGGTAGAGAGGGTGGGTGCAAGTGGGCAAGGCCTGGAGGAGAGAGGGGATGGAGGTATGGGCGAGGGAGAGAGAGAGAGAGAGAGAGAGAGAGAGAGAGAGAGAGAGAGAGAGAGGATGGAGGTAGAGAGAGAGAGAGAGAGAGAGAGAGAGAGAGAGAGAGAGAGAGAGAGAGAGAGAGAGAGAGAGAGAGAGAGAGAGATGGACCTGAACATGGTCCTTCTGGCCAGACCGCCACTTACTACCTTACACACAAACACATACTGTACACACATCATGGCTCGCTGTATGTGTGTGTGTGTTCAAGACAGCTGTAGCCAAGCATGGCCAAGGCTGTTGACCTGGAAACATGAGCCCAACCTCCCCACCTCCCAACCTCCCAACCTTGCAAATTAACTCACTAGACCCCCTACTGGATAGAAAACTACCCCCCCACACACACCACCCCACAGCACACACACATGCACACACACACACACACACACATACACACACACCTTGTGAATCTCCCTCACCACCCTTGCCCCAAACAGTACGATACCCTCCCAAATTGAGAGCGCAATTAGCTCACTCTTGCCCCTTTCCTACAGATTAACCCCCCCCCTCCCCTTCCCCTGAACACAAACACGTCCACACTTGACCAATGCACACACACACACACACACACACACACAAATACAGTACACACACACACACATACAGTACACACACACACACACACACACACACACACACACACACACACACACACACACACACACACACACACACACACACACACACACACACACCCTGTTATTCCAGACAGTCCTACTATGACAAGAGTTGTTTAAAGTGGAAGTGAGGTACTGTTACCAATGCAATTATAACAGTAATAGTAAGCTATGATAGTATATACTGTATGTAACTACTACTACTAGAGTTGTTATTACATATCAAGTCAAGTCAAGTCAAGTCAAGTAGGTTTTATTGTCAATTTCTTTACATGCACTGGTCATACAAAGAATTTGAAATTACATTTCTTGCTTTCCCATGCAGACATAGACTAATCTAGGTAAGGACATAGACAGTATAGACATAGACAGTACTTATACATGGACTTAAGACAGTATGGACATACAGTAGACAGTGCTCATACAGACATTTAAAGTGCAAGACTGGACAACAGAAGACTTGTAGAGGACATACATTAAGAGGTATTGTTGTGCTTTTGTGCTTTTCCTAAAAAGTCCTTTATAGCGTTCTGACATGGTAATAGTAGCATTTTGAAGAAAAATAAATATTAAAAAGGTCTGTCAAGTACACCAGCAGCAGTGTGTGTGTGTGTGTGTGTGTGTGTGTGTGTGTGTGTGTGTGTGTGTGTGTGTGTGTGTGTGTGTGTGTGTGTGTGTGTGTGTGTGTGTGTGTGTGTGTGTGTGTGTGTGTGTGTGTGTGTGTGTGTGTGTGTGTGTGTGTGTGTGTGTGTGTGTGTGTGTGTGTGTGTGTGTGTATGTGTTACATCTGTAAGAGTCCTTCTAGTTTTCATGCTATGACAGTGCTGGGGATATGAAAAGGAAGAAAGGAGTCGCACACTGGAGCTGAATGCAGAATCAATTGTATTAAACAAAGCCGAAAAAAGTAAAACATTTTTTTTTTTAACGACAGACAGGGGACAAACGTTTCGGGCCTAGCCCTTCATCACTGGTAACACTTATCATGGGCTAGACCCGAAACGTTTGTCCCCTGTCCGTTTTTTTTATTATTTTTTTTACTTTTTTCGGCTTTGTTTAATACAGTTTTTGATTCTGCATTCAGCTCCAGTGTGCGACTCCTTTCTTCCTTTTCATGATACTGCTCTTGGAATTACACACCGAGCGATACACTCAGGATAAGACATTGGCGCCGACGCCACCCCACCATTACAGTACTATTCAGTGCTGGGGATATGCCAGGACTGAGATGTAGGCCTACAATTCTAATTGCTGTAAAGTCATGAAACAAATGTCAAGCCTGTCCATCACAGCATCGCGAAGCTGTCTGTATTTTGAGAAAGACATGCCATAAAACTCACAGGCACACTGTAGAGATACACAGACATTGAACATGGGCATATTTCAAAAGACATCTTACAAGTCATTGGACACACTCTGAGTACAGATGAATCCTACTTGTAATAGACATGATACACTTTGGTGTATGCAAATTCACTTTCGTCATCTTGTTATTGCACATCATCACTGACAAAAGACAACCAACCTACATACAAGTACATCTTCCCAATTGACTGTCAGTCGTCACTTTGCTGTGACAATCCCTTAACAAACGGAGCGTTACTTTTGCTTGTACAACACTGCCACATCAGAGCAGCGTGTGATTGGTAGATGAGGGTGTGTCTGTTCGCGTCCGTCCGCCATATTCATTGGCTCGGAAATGAGTGAAATTAACAAAAACAGCGCGACATGGCCTGTCGGTGTCCATTAAGTATCATTTTCCTTCATGTCCACCGTGTGTGGAGTATTCCCTGTGGCTCTCTAACAGTCTTTTGTCTCTGGAACAACATACAGTAAACTACATACTACAGTCAAGGCTGGATCGGTAATCTGGCATACAGGGCATTCTCCTGGTGGGCCGACAGTCCTCAGGGGCAGATGCACTTGTAACTTTTGTTTGTCTGCTTATTTCAAATTTTCCCTTAAAGGTACACTGTGCAGGAAATGGTCAAAAAAGATACTGCAACTATGCTGCTCATTGAAACTGGGCTGCCTATTGCCAAATTTGATATTTACATGAAAATTTACCAAGTAATAAACAAATATTCTCTAGTATAGTCAGAGTGGAGTCATTTTTGCAGCTGAAAATGGCTATTTTTGGAAATTCAAAATGGCGGACCATGGAGAAGATCCCTCTTTTCATGTATGAAAAGGGCAATTTTTCCAGTCATAATGAATACTTAGAATTTGATGGTGGTGGTAAGTATTTGTGAAAAAGGTAACATTTGTGATGTAGCATGAATTCTGGAAATAAATAACTAAAATCACACACAGTATCCCTTTAAAGACCGGCCCACAATTTAGATAGGGCGGCTCATTGGTGCATCTTTGATATAGTACTAATTGTAGTATGGGGGGTGAGGGGCTGGTCTATGTCAAAAATAGTCTTCAATGTTTGTCAGAGGACGCGCTCAACTACTTGGAAAAAATGAATGTCTTTGGGTGCGCGATAAAAGGTATCAACTGAACAAAAATTCGCATTCACAAACTAAGTCTCATTATTTATTTATAGATGACCACCATGTCCAAAACCAAACGCGTTTCGGCCATCAAGCCTTCATCAGTGCGTGGTACCAAGTTATCTATAAATAAATAATGACACTATGTCAAAAATGCCCGGCGGATTTGTGGTCCCAGTCCAGCTATATGACTACAGTACATACAGCAGGTCTTTTGAGAACGAGATAAAATGCTCTGGTTTGTGTCATGGGATGGATGTCGTGCAGGACGTATGACTGAGCAAATGCACGCATACACACACACACGCACGCACGCACGCACGCACGCACGCACGCACACACACACACACACACACACACACACACACACACACACACACACACACATGGAATCCTATATTCTTATAAACTGATGGAAAGAAAGCTGTCTTTGAACTGTTGTGTCATTTCTGTGTGTCTTTTTAAAGCGTGATTACTGTGAGACACCCGCTGATGTGCATGTCTTGCTGGTGCGACTGCTCATTTCAAACGTTTAGTGATTAAAGTAGTCCAAAGCTATTTGGATCAGGCTGTGGAAATCTGGGATGCCATCCAGAGGCGGACTTTATATTAGGCAAACTTAGGCAATTGCCTAGGGCCCAGACCAAACCTGTCCTCCAAAGGGCCCCCAACTGTCATACCAGTAGCAGCCGCAGTAAACACAAAAAATATGCTGGACCTGAATTTGTCATTTACAGTACGTAAAGTAATCAAAGATATATATGAGACAAAACACTAAACTAGCACCAAAACATTTAACGTTATGTCTATATAATGACTTTTGAGGGCCCCATGTTTATATTTTGCCTAGGGCACTAAAATGGCTAGATCCGTCCCTGATGGCATGCTTCTACTGATGACGTGAGGAGCTTTCATATAACAGACAGATCCTGGAAAGCATCTTTTTCATTTGTTTTTGTTTGAGGTTTTGATTTTGATCCAATGCTTGATATAAAAAAAAGAATCAATCCTGTCAAGTGACAATTATAATCCTACTGTGAGCAGATTATCATCTTACAATTCAGCTAATCTTGATGCAATCTACAGAATAGTCATGCAGAGAAGCCAACAGTGTGTGTGTGTGTGGGGGGTGTCAAAGGGAACAGTTGTCCGGGGCCCAGGGGGTGGGGTGGGGGGGAGGCAGAATTGGGACCCAATTACATTGTATGTATTGAGAGGGGAGCCCTGTTAGATGATTTTGTCCCGGGCCCAGCCAAAGCTGTCAGTGGCCCTGTACTCATGCCTACAAGAGAAGGAGTGTAATGGATGCTAAATAGCAAAGTTCTGCGTCTGGTTAATAAACATCCCTCCAGAAAGACTTTTATGGATGTGGTCGTGCTGAGCTGTAACTGTCCTAGACCTTCAGCTCAGTGGTATTGTACATACTCTAACTTTAAGAAACAGGTTGCCTGATGAAGGTCTAGTAGCCTACCGAAACGTCGTTTATTAAAGAAAGAACAGCGAAATGGTCAGTGTGCGGGAGTTTCTTTAAGTTGTTGCTGAGTGACCCATGGTGCCATCTCCGACGCACCTGCCAGCTGAGGTGTGTGAAAAAAGTCAAAGTTTATTGTACATGCTCTGCCATGCTGAACTGTTGCTGTAATTGGGAAGTCGAAGTTTCAAGGTCCGACTGACAAACTAGGGAAGACGAGTACCATCACAGTAGCAGCACAATGTTTGTTAATAAAACGTCTTCCAAAATGTGCAATTGGTTTTCCATTGGTTTGCTTTTGCATCAGCAAGTGGGTGAGGATGGCACCAGAAAGAGATAGGTGATATGGCAAAAAGGTCAGGTAAACAGACCTAGGTACGTTGTGTGCAAATCCTCCTAAAAGCAAACTGATATTCAGAGCCAACCACACACACACACACACACACACACACACACACACACACACACACACACACACACACACACACACACACACACACACACACACACACACACAAATGGTAAGACGATTAGCTGCACAAGACTAAAAACATCATACTGATTGTGACAAAACAAAATAATCAAAACGTTTTTTCAAAAATCATTTAACCACATGATACCGTTCTTCTAAAAAACAGTACAAGAACACAAGCAATGGAATCCAAAAAATATGAAATTGGAAAAGACAAATGCTGATATTATTTATGGCTAAGAAACAATTAGTATGTAATTGGTCCTTGCTGATTAGTGATGATGATTACCAATTAGATCATTTTATCCTAGGCTACTAATTGATCTCTCCTAGTAGGAAATGTGACATCATCACTGGGGACACACTGACAGACGAGAGAGGAACAGGGCCTAAAACGAGTTCCTATTTTTCTATCCTTCTCCTCACCCTGTCACTCTTTTCCGCAGACAGAAGGATGTTCTTCTGTCTCCCATTTTATCGGCCTTTTTATTTTAACTCTCTTTAAAATGTCTTTCTCTCCCTGCAGTCTCTCATCTCTGACCTTTCTCTCTGTCTCTTTTTTCCCGCTCCTTGCTCTCATTCTACGTCTTGCTCTCTTTTTTCCTCTATTACTCTGTCGTTTTCTTTCCTCCAACCAGCACCTGTCCTCCACACTCTCCCTGCTCTCTCTCTCTCTCTCTCTCTCTCTCTCTCTCTCTCTCTCTCTCTCTCTCTTTCTCCAAGCACTCGAATGTTTCA
>NC_085862.1:7557093-7564593 GCF_034702125.1 Engraulis encrasicolus | reverse complement strand
TACATGCTTGAAAAATTAAAGTACTAACGTCAGTTCTGGCCAGGCCATGGTAGTCAAGAAGCTTGCTGCCCTCCCCTTCATCTAATTAATTCCTAATTGATCCAGGTGCATTCTCTCAGCTGATAATCTTTCTTCCCTAGCGATTGGCCACACGGCTTCGGCACGCCTTTTAAATTCTATCCACTTCCTCTCAACTGTATGCTGCTCGGTTTTTGCTGGAGTTGGTGTTGCTGGTTGCTTGTTTTCTTATGCCTTCTGAACACGTTGTTTAGCGTTCTCTTTGTCGATATCGTTTCATCTCTGGTAGGCTGCACATTTTTCTTTGAGTTGCCTCGTTAGTTCTGCCTCCGTTCCGACAGGGAGTAAGCCTACACCTATGATTTCAAAAGTTACGCACCTCAATTTGGACAGTTGATTGTTTTCTCCGTGCGGTGCCGTCCTCTAGGGCGTTAAAACAGATTTTTGTGATGCCCAGTTTATGTATTTTGCTGGCTGTAGGCCTACAATTTCCCATGCTCTGAGCTTTCGCTGATTGTAATATTACAAACTGCTTCATCACATTCCGCACCTGCGCGTTTGGTGAACTTGCACTTTCTTTGTTTCCCCCCTCGGCAGTGATAAATACTTTCGATCTGTTTACAGCTACAACTGGTGGTGATGTTTGGCCAATGCCATGTTCTGTGCTTTGGCTGCATGTCGACGCTTTCAATGTGTTGCAGAAGTTAATAGGCCCTATAAGTGGCTTAGGCTATGCCTGTAATTTACATTGTCTCGGGCTTCCCATCTGATCACTTTAAATGCCTTGCACGCCGTTTTTGAATCGCTTTGGTTCTTGTCATTGTCCACCCTGGTGGTAAACCGGATTTGGCTTGCTGCTTTTTCACCACGCATGTTTCAGTTGCTTACAATATGAATTCACAAGTCTTGCGGAGGTGGATATTTGATGGTTAACTTGTTGCATTTACCGTTGGTACTGCTGGCGTTTGATATAGGTGCTTAATTGACCTTTGCCGTGGGATGATAAATCCATTTTCATTTAACATTCATGTGAAAGTTGTCGCATGGAGGCTACTGTAGTCTATTTTGCGCTTTGAGTCGTATGGCGGTATAGTGTAGCCTATAGAAATCTGGCGACCCTGTGCATTTGTGCTTCGTGCTCTGAAACGGTTGGATTGAATAGCCTATGCTTCCTTTGTCACAATAGTTAGGTAAGGGAGACGTCATGCGATGCGATTTTTAAATTACAGTATGTTTGTTCTACCGTCCTCGCCGGTCACCTGTCACTTTGTAACAAAACCACAGGTGTTTCTAATCGGGCGTGGCTTGAATTGATTGTTGCTGGAAACCGTGCTTCGGGACCTGTGGTTATTTATTATTTTGCATTCTTTTTATTCCGTGACTCTAGCTGTTTAGCCTATATGCTGGTGACTGCTGCTTATCCGTCTTGTTTTTGGCATTCCTGGTGTTCAACGCATTCCCCTTCCCTGTGACCATTTGCAGTGTGCTAGCTCTAGGCCTATAGCCTAGATTGATGTGCTCTTTGTAGGCTATCTACTGCTTCCTGGCTATTCATCTGTTAGTTTTTGGGGAGTTGCAATTAGCATAGTTCTGAGTTGTCTGCAATGTTCGGGATGTTGTCTCTGCTGCTTTATAGTAGGCCTAGCTGTTTTGCTAGCTCTGTATCCTAGACTAGGATATAATGTTCTGGTGAACCATTGCTTCCTGGCTGCTAGTCTAGGTGCTTGCAGTGTGTATAGTCATAGTCCTGGCTGGGCTGTGTAGGTACTCTGGCTGTGGCCTGGCTGTAGTGTGGTCGCTGTTTCTCTCAGTGCTGGTGCCCTGTTGTGCTGGTATGTAGTCAGTCCTGCTGTTTTGGCCAATGTAGTGTAAGTATTTTGTCTGGAGTCCGCCATTACTACTAGCAAGGGATGCATTGTCTTTATGTTACTGGCTGATGTAGGCTGTGCTAGCATGGCTATATTGCTCATCTGTTAAAGCCTGGTTATATGCCTAACCGTGACCTTGCATGGCTGTGTATCTTTCTGCTAGCTCGGTTTGGTTGTGCAGTAGTGCTTGTGCTGCCTGTATGGCATTATTAGCTCTTCCCCTCATTCCGGTCACTTTGGTTAAACTATCTGCATCGTAAAATATCAACTGTAGGCTATTATGTTGGGTAGTGGTGTGCATGTTGGGTCTTATTTAGCACGTTTAGGTCTCGTCATGCTCATGGAGCCATGTCGTGGCCTCTGCTGGGGGAGGCTGCATCAGTGGTCATGTTGGCCTTTAGTGTAGATCATGTTGCTGTAGTTTAGTGTAGCATGTTGCCGTGTCTGGACAATTTTTCTGATTTCGTCTGCTTTTGCTGCCAACTGCATAGTATACATAGGCCTTTGCTAATGCTGTTAGCTTCTGTGGTCTGTTGGCATTGTTTCCCTGTGTAGTCGTGGTGGCACTGTTAGCTCATAGTCTGAATTGGCTCTGCTTGCTCGGCAAGTATACTCTAGTGTTGCTCATGTTTTGTTAATGGTTGCCTGTGTTGCTTCATAGGATGGTAATCGTGCTGTCTGGCTAATGTTCGCCCTGTGTGCATGTTGACTCTGTTGTTCATGGTAGCATTGATTGCCCTGAGTAGTCCATGTGCTGCAATTGCTATTGGCTCATACTCTGTCTAACTACAGCTGGCTCACATATAGTTTAACTGCATGGGGTCCTGCGCCTGCCTCCAGTCATATTATCTATATGCTGTCAGATCTGCTGGATTGTATTGTGCAGCTACCGTAACTGCAGTGGGCTAACTTGGTTTAGTCTAGCGGCTGCTTCATTGGTCGGTTTAGTGTCTAGCCAGCGGCTGCCTGCTCATATTGTTTCAATGTAGCTTCTGCTGACTGTCGCCATCTCTGGTCTCCCTGCTGCTCTCGGATAGGCTTTACCTACAACTGTATCTGTCCATCATTCTAGCTATTGGTTGCCATCATGGAGGCCCAGCTTATTGTGTGCTGTCACGTGGTCCTTGTCAACCTGCTGTTTTTTCCGGATCCTAGAGTAGCACTGATCCTGTGTGGGTGTTAAGGCCATGTTAGCAGTGTTGTCTATGTTGACGCGTCTAGATGATGTAGTGATTTCGCTGTCACCTTGTGCTGCCAACTGCATATTTCGTAGTCCTTGTCAATCAGCTGCCGTTCTGGGCTCTGGAGTAGAGCGACACTGATCCTAAGAATCAGCCCATTTGCTGCTGCCCGTCCGCCTAGTCAATTTTTATGCTGCCTGTACTCCTAGTCTATTTGATGCTGCCCGCTACCAGAGACAGCCCACGTAAGAGACGGAGCAGTCAAAAAAGCCTTCCATAGGAACAAACGAGAGCATTTGGCTACGCAAACATGGTGCTGGCTGGCGTCCCTCCCACCTGTCCGGTAACGAGAGCCAATTGCTTGCTGAGCTTATCCAATCATTTCGCCTAGTCCATTTTGCTGTTGCCTGTCCACCTAGTCCATTTTGCTGCTGCCCGCTACTTAGCCCATTTTGCCACTGCCCGTCCACCTAGCCCATTTTGCCGCTGCCCGTCCACCTAGCCCATTCACTGTTTTATTTATTTATTTGTTTGCCATCCTAGCCCATCTAGTGCCACGGTCTAGTTTACTTTATCCTAACAATTCTCGGACAAGTCTATTAACCATCGTTGACACGCCTATTTGCTGCCTCCCATCTGCCTAGTTCTTTTTTGCTGCTGCCTGTCCACCTGCCCATTTTGCTGCTGCCCGCTACCTAGCCCATTAGGCTGCTGCCTGCCCGCCCAACCCATTTCTGCTGATGCCCACCTTGCCCATTTATTTATTAAGCCATCCTAGCCTTAGTGCCTCCAGTCTGTGTACTTTATCCTAATGACTCCCAGCCAAGTCTATTTAACCATTGTTGACGCTCTATTTCTCTATGTGCATCTGACTGTCCAACAGCTGGCCTTGTCTTTAATCCTACCTAAAGTCTATTTTACAGCTGGTGATGGGGCACTTAACTGCCACTAACCGAGGATGCTGCCAACCCCAAATTGTTAACTGCGGCCAACTTATTGGTCATCTAGTTACATTTTATCCTTTTGGCTGGGGTCGTTCATTTCACCTGATTTCTACTGGCCTATTTAACTATCTACCGACCCATCTAGTTTTCTCTTTCGCTACTGCTGGGCAAGTTGTATTTTTGCTGCTGCCTGGCTATGCCCTTTTGCTGCTGCTGTGATCCTAATATAACTGCTGCTAAACAAACTTCTGCTGGTCTAGTCTGGTTAATAGAAATCTGCCTATTCCAGTTAACTTGACGATTTATGCCACATTTAGCCAATGACTGGCCCAGCCTTCTTGATCATACTTACTACTGGCATAGTAAATATGACTGCTCCTCTGATCACATGCATGATTTACTCTGGACTAGTGCATGATGTTTTTTTGGGGGGATATCTAAATTCGACTGCTCAACCAATCCTCTCATTTTAACTGACTTTGAGAGGATTACCAGGTATGGAATTCTGCTGCCTATGCACGCTACCTACGGCCGGACATGCGCGTCATTCTTAATGCCCAGAAGCCATGTCCCCTGCTGGCCCTGGTGGTAACCAATACGTGTCTGCATCTATGCGTTGTGCTGCCATCTGCTGCTCCTGCTGCTGCTATGCCCCCCCACCCCCCTGCCTTTACCAAATTTAGTTCCAAATTTAGTTTTAGATATTTGGTTTGGGGGGCTTATCTTTATAGCTATGACATCCTCTCATCGTATTCGAGAGAGGATTACCAGGTATAGTCTGTTTGGGGGGTTATCTCTCGCCCTGTCCTGCTGGGGTGAGAATTCCCTAAACTGCTGCTGCCCCCTGACTAAATGCTTTTCCATGCTGCTCATGGAAATAGGGGGGTTCCTCCGAACAGAGCTATACCGCCAAATGTAATTCATAATTTCAATAAAAGAAATTGCATTTATATTCTTCTCTTGTGTTTCTTGACTGAAATGGTTCTGACAGAACTAGGGGTCGACCGATGCAGGTTTTTTAATGGCCGATGCAATATCGATTTTTTTTCATCACCCTTGGCCGATACCCGATTTCCGATACCCATTATTTGGGGCCGATATGGGTTTGAAAAAAAGGTTAAAAAATGACGGTAACACTTCCAAATAAGGGGCCATAATTAACAGTAAAGTAGCTACAACCTAATACTTAACACATTGAATACCGGCGGTGCTCACGGAATTATGTCGTAGAATACCAGCGTTCTAAGCCCTTTTTTACGTTTTTTTGTAGACTCACAGCTTATTATGTGATAGGGCCACTGAAATATGTTATGACTCGTTTGAAAGTGGAGACGCTGCCCTCTTAGTAGGTGAAAACTGTGTGTCTCTACGAGCTTTTATTGCCGAGTAAACCCACGCTGAACCGAAGTGGGTATCCATGGAATTCAGCTACAATCGGAGATATTGAGGTTTTTGTGAAGGGTGCGCTTCTTCAGAATGTGACGAGTTTGAAAGGGGATGAGTTGGTTTTAATCACAATTTGGTGCAAGGTTAGCTCTGACACACATCTTCCTGCACGTCAAGACACACCTCCTGCTCTAAACCACTACGACACCGGCAATCAATGCCCTTCGAAATCCACGTTTTTCACACAGACTGAACACAAGCTCTTTGTACACATGCAGAAGGTCGGACATTTGCTAAAATAGTTCCCGATGACTTCCGAAATAATAGCCCAACATTGACAACAAATCCCAATTATATGATGCTTAGATGTAGCCCATCCGATCCATATGTAGCCATCTATGCTAGCTTCTGGCTTTTCACATACAGGAAGACAGTTCAACATAGGGGTGAATAATCAAATAAACTTATCTGGTTGGCGATCAAACTTCTAAATCGGAGCGCATTACTCCAATTACAATTCGGGTGCCATTTTGATCCAAGGAGCTGGTAAAGGTCTAGGTAGCAAGCCCAGAAAGTTCAAGATACTCCTGGCACGATATACAATGGTCTCTGTGTTTACCTATTGCGTGAAGTCAGACACAATACACGCTACCGATCGTAGGCTACTAGGGAAACAACAACATAGCACGATTCACGAATACGGCAGCACACCTCCTGCTCTGTCACACTACGACACCAGCAATCGATGCCCTTTGAAATCCCCGTTTTTCACGTGGACTGATCACAAACTCTTTGCACACATGCAGAGGGTGAGACATTTGCTAAAATAGCTCCCGATGACTCCCGAAATAATAGCCCAACATTGACAACAAATCCAAATGATATGATGCTTAGATGTAGCCTAGCCCATCCGATCCGAATCATATGCGGTGGCAGATGGACACTCCCAACTGATATCGCTCCCGGACGTGTAGTCCCAGGTGTTTCTATCACTCCCGGACGTGTAGTCCCACCCGGATCGATAGTCTGGCTAGTGGGAGCGAGCCGACAGGGGAGCGTCCTGCGTTGGGAGCGACAATCAGGGAATCATGATATGTAGCCATGCTAGCTTCTGGCTTCTCACATATAGGAAGACACAGAAACTTATCTTTTTGGCGATCAAACGTCCAAATCGGAGCGCATTACTGCAATCACATATCGGGTGCCATTTGGATCCAAGGATCTGGTAAAGGTCTAGCAAGTCCAGAAAGTTCAAGATACTCCAGGCACTATACAATGGTGTTTACCTATTGCGTGAAGTCAGAGACAACACATGCTACAGTGACCGTACTAGGGAAATCAATGCAGGCAGCGCGATAGGCGACATGGGTTGGCATCCAGACATCTTGGTAAGTTAAATTAAAATATCCAAATCATAACACTCAAACATCATAACAATCAAACAACTTTGGACTGCAAATGTTGTCATTTATGTCCATCACAGAGCTACCAAAATCACATATATTGTCCATTGAAGGGTGTAGATTCAAAATATGATATTTAAATGCAAAAACGCATTTTTACGTTTTGGTATACAACGCATGGGCGTGAAAAACGCATTATTACGTCGTCGGTACTCAATGTGTTAAGTAAGGGTTAATAATCATTACTTAATGCCAAATTAGACACATATTAATTGTTATAAATGCATTAGTAAGCAGTTACTTAACTATTATATGACTATTACCTTGTGTTACAAGTTAATAGCATATTATTATTTAACTAATAGATAAGTAAGGGCACAGTTAATAGTTAAGTAGCTATCAGGTCATACTTAACTAAGGACCAATATTAACACTTACTTAATACTAAAGTAAGGCCTAAATAATGGTTAATTAATACATAAATATTGGGTTTTGGGACCCTTATATTAGAGTTGGCTGAGGATAACTAATGGTTAATTAATCGATAGATATTGGTGTTTGGGACCCTTATATTAGAGTTGGCTGCGGATAACTAATGGTTAATTAATCGATAGATATTGGTGTTTGGGACCCTTATAATAGAGTTGGCTGAGCATACCTAATAGTTAAGTAATTAATCTACTGTGACATCTAGTTTTCA
>NC_085862.1:7539593-7552093 GCF_034702125.1 Engraulis encrasicolus | reverse complement strand
TCTTGATCCTGTCTCCTTCTGCTGCTACTCGTCTCCTTCAGTTTCATTTCTGACATCCCCCCTCCCCTCCCATCCCCCCCTCCCCTCCCATTGCTCCTCTCTCTCTCTCCCTCTCTCTTCTCTCTCTCTCTCTCTCCTCCTCTTCCTCCCTCCCCTCCCATCGCTCCTCTCTCTCTCTCCCTCTCTCTTCTCTCTCTCTCTCTCTCCTCCTCTTCCCCCCTCCCCTCCCATCGCTCCTCTCTCTCTCTCTCTCATCCTCCTATCACTCCCCTATCTCTCTCTGTCTCTACTTCACTCTCCCATCGCTCCCCCCCCCTCTCTCTGCCTCTCTCTCTCTCCCCCCCCATCTCTCTCTGTCTCTCGTTCACTCTCTCACCGCTCCCCCCCCTCTCCCTCTTTCTCTGCCTCTCTCCCCCCCTCTCTCTCTCTGTCAGTTTAGCCTCTCCCTCTATACCCTCTTTCCTACGTTCCTCTCTCTCTCTCTCTCTCTCTCTCCCTCGCTCTCTCTCCCTCTCTCTCTCTCTCTCTCTCTCTCTCTCCCTCGCTCTGTCTCCCTCTCTCTATCAGTTTAGCCTCTTTTTACTGCACCCTCTTTCCTACGTTCTCTCTCTCTCTCGCTCTCTCTCTCTCGTTCACCCTCCCATCACTCCCCTATCTCTCTGTCTCTCTCCCATCGCTCCCCTCTTTTCTCTCTCCTCTCTCTCTCCCCTCCTCTCTCCCCCCTCCTTTCTCTCTCTCTCTCTGTCAGTTTAGCCTCTCTCCCTCTTTACCCTCTTTCCAATGTTCTCTCTCTCTCTCTCTCTCTCTCTCTCTCTCTCTCTCTCTCTCTCCCTCGCTCTCTCTCCCTCTCTCTATCAGTTTAGCCTCTTTTTACTGCACCCTCTTTCCTACGTTCGCTCTCGCTCTCGCTCTCGCTCTCGCTCTCTCTCTCTCGTTCACCCTCCCATCACTCCCCTATCTCTCTGTCTCTCATTCACTCTCCCATTGCTCCCCTCTTTTCTCTCTCCTCTCTCTCTCCCCTCCTCTCTCCCCCCTCCTTTCTCTCTCTCTCTCTGTCAGTTTAGCCTCTCTCCCTCTCCCTCTCCTTCCCCGTCTCTCTCTTTCTCTATCCACTCCCCCCCCCCTCTCTGTAGGCCAATGATAGGTAGGGATCCTCGCCTGCCGCATCATGAAGTTTGTCAGTTGAGTTTTGCACCCAGCGCTTCGCTAAAAATTTACAAGACGTCGACAAGTGTTTTAATGAGACGCGCGGAGCTGCTCACCACGTCACACACTCTGCTCTCTTACTCTCCCTCCCTTTCCCTCTCTCTATCTCTCTCTCTCTCTCTCTCTCTCTCTCTATCTCTGGGGAAATGGAGGGCAATTTTTTCAGCAGATGAACTGGAAATGTTGGAAAAGTATTGTCGGGGGGCTATCTCACCCACGAAAGAAGATTTTTTTCCCTCACTGAACTTTCTTCCAGAAGTGGGGGACTGCTCAGGGTTTTTTCTAGAGGACAGAGGGGAGGTGGGGGTTTCTTTGGGAAGCTCGAGCGGGAAGGATTTTTATGAAATGTGTGTGATTGTGTTAAACAAACAAAATCTGAACATGAGAGTTGACACCCCTTGGCGGAATGTATTAAGTTTAAGAGACGATGTAAAACCTGAATGGAGGACACTGTATAAGCCACCATTGAGAAAACAGATAGGTGACTTGCAATGGAGGCTACTCCATGGGATCCTCGCCATCAATGCTTTTGTTTGCATTATTAACCCTTCGGTAGATCAGGACTGTCCGTTTTGCTTCCAAAGAGAGACTGTTTTTCATTCCTTTATGCATTGCCCCAGACTTTTGCCCCTGTTTGACATTTTAACTCACCTTTTACTGTCTTTTGGTGAAGTGTTTTCGGTGCAGACTTTTGTTTTGGGTTTTAGGTATACACAGAGACACAGGTTGAAATGTCAGCTGATAAATTTTGTACTGGGTCAAGCAAAAATGGCAATTTATATCAGCAGAAAGAACAAGATGACCGGTAATGCAGATTGTAGTGTAGCCAATGTGTTTTCGGGCCTGGTTAAATCTAGGATTCGCATTGATTTCTTTTTTTTTCAGCACATGTCTGACATTGACACTTTTGTTGATAAGTGGTGTTATGGAGAAGCACTTTGCTCGGTCAGGGGTGGGGAGTTGACCTTTTCAAGGTTTTTTTAGCATAGGATTTAGGTTTGCTTTTTCTTTACATGGTTTGATTGTGTAGTATGGTTTTGTAAAGGGTTTATTCTGATTGTTAAAATAAAGCGCTTTTAAAAATCAAAAAAAATCTCTCTATCTCTCTTTACTCTCTTTCCGTTCTCCCTCTCTCTCTCTCTCTCTCTCTCTCTCTCTCTTTACTCTCTTTCCGTTCTCTCTCTCTCTCTCTGTCTCTCTCTCTCCCTCACTCTCTCTCTCTCTCACACACACAATCTCTTTACCATGTTTTCCAATGTTTTCCAATGCCCTCTCTCCATCTCTCTCTCTCTCTCTCTCTCTCTCTCTCTCTCTCTCTCTCTCTCTCTCTCTCTCTCTCTCTCTCTCTCCCCATATCTCTCGGCATCTCTCTATTCAGCATAGTCACTCTGGGATACTAAAAGCCCAAGTGTTGGTGACTGGCCGCTTTGTTATGTGTCTGTGGGCCACGCGGCCGCCTGCCTCTCATGTCCTCCGCAGCTCAAGCTGGGCATTATGGGGCCATTACTACCCTGATTTACAACCTCACTCACTTCAAGATTACACACACACACACACACACACACACACACACACACACACACACACACACACACACACACACACACACACACACACACACACAGCTGCACGCGCACACACACACACACACGCATACACACACACACAGCTGCACACGCGCACACACACACACACATTGACGCGCGCACACACACACACACACACACACACGCGCGTACACACACACGCATACAAACACACACACACACACACGCACAGACACACATAAACACATATAAACACAAACACATACACACACAATTCACTGACATTACAGACAAGGTTCACTGGCTCTTTCAACCCTCCCTCAACATATTTGTTTTTCACACATACAGACTATTTTTTCCACACACTCTCTCTCTCTCTCTCTCTCACACACACACACACACACACACACACACACACACACACACACAGGCACGCACACGCACACACACACACACACACACACACACACACACACACACACACACACACACACACACACACACACACACACACACACACAGCAGGTCCCAGAAGGGAGAACTGGGGGGATTTAGATTTGAGATATTAGCATTTACATGATGTGTGTTGAATAAGAGGGAGGCTTACAGGGCAAGGCTATTTATTTACCACTTACGGGGCCGGAGCTGATTACTCTTCAATACACAAAGAGAGAGAGTGTGTGTGTGTGTGTGTGTGTGTGTGTGTGTGTGTGTGTGTGTGTGTGTGTGTGTGTGTGTGTGTGTGTGTGTGTGTGTGTGTGTGTGTGTGTGCGTGTGTGTGTGTGTGTGTGTGTGTGTGTGTGTGTGTGGGGGGGGGGGGGGGGGGTTATCCATGGTAGCTGATCTGTTGCCAGTCCCCGGACAAAATTCAATGAAAGCCTCCCCCCCCCCCACTCCCAATTTATGTACAATATGGAGAACCAATTCCAGGGGTGTGTTTCTCAAATGCATGTTGTTAGCCAGTTAGCAACTTGGGTAGTTGTCAATGGGAAATTGCATTGAAAACAACAAAGTAGCTAACGTAGTAAGCAAATATGGTATCGAGAAATGCATCCCAGAGTTGTATAACTAAGAAGTAGTCTACTCTCTCCTAAGGATGTAATTACAACACTCATGGTATGATATTAGTTTCAACTTTGCAATTTATCATGTCACACTACGTAGGCTACTGTTGTAATTATGTCTGCCAGAGTACGTCTACTTCTACTTCATAAAGCCCTGGAGGGTGTTTCTCGAAAGTGTTGTTGTTAGCAAGCAACTTGGGTAGTTGTCAATGGGAAGTTGCATTGTAAATAGTTAGCAACTATGATTTAGAGAAATGCACCCCTGACCTAGCAGGGCTCCGCCCTACTGGTGACGCAACGCCTTCGGCTCAGCGACACACAGTACACTCAAAAAAAAATTCTGTTGGATTTACTTAAGAATATTATGGAAAGTATTTCCACATGATTATCTTTCTTATTTTTAACATTAGGCAACTTTGTTGATTTAACAGGATTACCTTCTGTTCATGTAACCTTACTTTCTTGAGTTGATCCAACATAACTGAGTCAGGGTATCAAAACCTGATTCAATTAAATTGATCCAACAGGATCTTATAATGTTCATCCAACATGTTTGATACTGGTTTGATTATCCCAATTCTCTCAAGTTGATCCAACAAGAGCTCATAATGTTGTATATGTGCTATTGAATCATGTGGAAATACTTTCCATGTTTTTATTAAGTAATTTCAAAGCATTACACTTAATCTTACACAGAAAAGGCTATAAATCTATGGAAAACAACACTACAAACCCAAGATGTTGAAGATTTGTTTTTTTTATTTTAATCAACACATTCCCCAGGCCATTAATCAAAACACAAAATTGTCTTGAGGGTAATAAATAAACAAAAAAACCTTTTAAACACTTACATACAAGAGCGTACACGTGTGTTGTAGGCCAATAATGCATTCCATACCACCAGTAGCACACCAACAGTCATTGAAAGGTTAATTACCATAATACTTGTCTACGATGACATAACACAGGGCCTTTAGTAATGCACTATGACTGTCCTTGCCATTCTAGTAACAACAAATTTGTAACGCTGTGTTTTTGTTTAAAGAAACTCCCGCACACTGACCATTTCGCTGTTCTTTCTTTAATAAATGTAGTTTATTAAAGATAGAAGAGCGAAATGGTCAGTGTGCGGGAGTTTCTTTAAACTATTGCTGAGTGACCCATCGTGCCATCTCCGACGCACCTGCCAGCTGAGGTGTGCGAAAAAAGCCAAAGTTTAACGCTGTGTTTTTAACAGGTTGTCAAGTCAAAAAAAAGAAAAACATTTTTAAAAAATGTTAAAAATAGAGTGCTGTATATGTGCTTGAGGAGGTACGCACGCACACAAGTTAAGAATAGTGTAGTGGACTTCAGAGCCTCTCAATGATCTGCTCAATGCAATGACTCTTTATTAAAAAATGCATAAAGGTGTTTGGCCATTTCAGCAATGTTTTACCAAAAGCTGTGTGTGAGCAATAATGTAGAAATGTGTATTTGTACTTCTAGTCAATTGTTATTATTATGTCTGCATTATTACTCACACACACACACACACACACACACACACACACACACACACACAACTTTCAAGGAGGATAACAAGTTTAGTGCGTAAACAAGGGCAAGAAATATGGCCACTGTAAGTGAATATTTGTAACCTGATTATCATGACTTACAAATCTCTTCGAGACTTGGTCTGACCAAGAGCATAACAACATTCTCAAACGGCATGGTTGACCCAACTCTCGTGATTTGCTACTGGTCGAGGGCCGAACAGGCTGAGCCAAAGTTTAAACCAAACATTTTCTTAGTCCCAATAGAGTGTCTCTGCTCAAACCTTGTCACTTCCTTGAACACGCCTCTAGCCAGGACGGTTGGTGATGCTGAAAGTCGATTGCTTCCCGACAAAGTGGGTGGAGTTTCCTGCTGTGGAGGGAACCCGAAAGTACCTGAACAAAGTTTTCCTGAGTGTGTGTAGCAGAGCCGAAGGTGTTGCGTCACTGCGAGGGCGGAGCCTGGGTAGGATGTTTGGCAAGCAGCCAAATGCAGTCACCCCTTTGAAAATGATTCCGATGTCCTCAGGACTGTCAGTAGCTTCTGAACCTTCATGGCGGATCACATAGATGGCATGGATGCTTTCTGCCATAGCCGATTCCCTGTCAGCATGTTGTGCCTGAAACAAAGTAATTCGACAGATACACATGTAAATATTTAACTGATGTCCATGACATATTTTACCTTCTTAACCATCCATTTCAAACATGCTACCACAATACCAAATACACCAGGTGAAAAGTTAGACAATTTAACATAAGTTATTCTGACTTAATGTTTATACATCTCGATTGTCAACAAATCAGCAAAATTGTAGGCATCAAGATTCAAATTAACATTCTCTTTGTACATAATACCTGGGTCATGGGTATCATTATTCTGGAGGCATCGACCAACCATTCCCCCTTTCCTGATGGAACGCCTCCGTCAGATTTGGAGAATATGGAGAAGAACTTGACTGTTGACTTTTATTCTTCAGAACTCTGCACACACCTATAAAATCATAAAACACAAATACAACATGTACAGTATGTAGCTTATTTGTCTATTTTCAGGACACAAAAAAACAATTTACATATGAAAGTCCAAACAAAAGAGTGATAATCTCTTACACCTCTTGTGTGTGTGTGTGTGTGTGTGTGTGTGTGTGTGTGTGTGTGTGTGTGTGTGTGTGTGTGTGTGTGTGTGTGTGTGTGTGTGTGTGTGTGTGTGTGTGGCTCTAGCCCCCTGGTGGAGCTCCAGCACACAGAGGTCTGGGACACTGTAGCAGCAGGGATGGGCAACTTTCATGATAAGGAGGGCCACAGTTTTTCATCGCTACCATCAGAGGGCCACAAGACCAGGGATCGGACTGCAACTCACAGAGTTCGAGGTGCAGTTGGTTGCTCACTGACTGCCGATATTGCTTGGAAGGAATGGGAGTGTTCTGTATCGGCTTACAGTATCACTACAATAGATTAATTCAATAGTGTGTTTAGAAATCTGGTCATTATTTATTTTATTTCTTTAATTATGTTTTAATTATGGGCCATATCGAGTGAGGAGGCGGGCCGCGTGTGGTCCCCGGGCCTCCAGTTGCCCATCCCTGCTGTAGCAGGATTCCATTTCTCCAGTCAAAAAAATAATCGGAGCAGTTATTGCTTCAATATCAATGGGAGCTCGCATTGAGAAGTCGCAGGACGAATTATAGACCACATTGATGCTTAAGAGAATTTGTTGGTGGTAAGGACATCATTACATACCAATATAAAGAGTAATCTATTGGAAGATGCAGCCGAGTAAAACATTTAATACCTTGAAATCTTCCAGGAGAGATTTCACCCGAGCGAGAGATGTCACCCGAGCTCTGATGCTGTATGTCACTGCCAGTGAGCAAGAGCCATCTCTGTTTGAAAATAACAACACCAGAACAAGGACACAATTGACACCTGGATACAACTTCTGGAAATTGTCTTGGTGATTAACTCTACACAAATAGATATGCAAAGCATTCTAACTTATCTCTTTAAAAAAGCATGGGCAGTCTGTGAATGCAAGAGAAGCACACTGCCTGTGACTTTGCTCTGGGCGTACATGATCTGGGCATACATCAGTGTCTCCCAACCTTTTTCGTCTTGAGTACCCCCTAAGCATTTTTGTCATAGTATGAGTACCACCTCACTCATGTTCTCTATCCCAATATGATCATGACCATACATTTGTTTTTATTCATAAAATAAAACATACTCCTAGTGGTACACGTACCCCTGGTTGGGAAACACTGCATTACATTCATCTCACCTAACATTGAAGCATAGTAAAACGTACCCTGAAATCCTCCAGATTGCATCTTTTGCCAGCATCAACAGGCTACTGCATCACGTGGTACATTTCTGTAATAAACAATATCAGTAATTGATTATATTTATCAAATGTTACAGTTTTTACAGTTACATTTTGTTTCACTATGGTAATCAATGTTTTAAAATTAGTCATTTTGAATTAACAGGCCACTGCCTTATTTAGGCTTCTTGGTTTAGTGAGCATACATAAATAAAGTAGCCTAAACTCTAATCCAGGGGTGCCCAACCTTTTTTTTTAACCAAGATGTAAGCTTACTTTTGAAGTTGATGGTCTGCCGTGATCTACCACGTCAAATTTCAGGATGTCAGTATGAAAATTTAAGATCACCATTTATTAATCACCATTATTATAAACAAAATGTTTTTAGTAGGCTACTATGGCCGTACCTTTTCAGAGTGTTTTTAAAGTGTGTTGAATAGCCTACGTTTACAAAGCAATGCAGTGCTGCATTGCTTTGTAGTATGCAGAGATAATTTCAGTCCTACACAAGTCATAAACAACTGAAACAATTTCAAAATGATAAACATTTGGTATATAAAAGACATATGTAGGCACATGGGCCCTATTTCTAAAATATGATGAAGCATTATCATGACTTCAGTGGTCAAAATTAAAAAGGGCTCAGAACTTCACCATTTGTTATGGGTAAATAGTAGGCCAGTTAAGTTCACTTTACTATGAGAGAGAGAGAGAGAGAGAGAGAGAGAGAGAGAGAGAGAGAGAGAGAGAGAGAGAGAGAGAGAGAGAGAGAGAGAGAACTCATTGAATTGGTTAACACCCTTGTTAAGAGTGACTTCTTCTATGAAGGTTTTTTTTTCCCAGCTCACTGGGACAGTAGCAGAGCAAAGGCTTTCTATTGTGAGTTTGGCCAATCGTTCTGTCCACAACTGGAGCAGGAAACAGCACAAATTGAAGTGAATTCCATACATGTCAGCTAACATTTCCCTTACACGCGGCACGCGATGTAAACGCAGTTAGCGATGATGCATGCGACTAGCGATTTGGACAAAGATCCTCGCATATCGCCGCGTCATAACACATCGTTGCGCACATGTTCTGTTACTCACCCGATGTTACATGTGTGCACACATGAATCAACTGCAATACCCTTACGGTCACTTCCTAATGCTTTCCCCTCATTCTGTGTTACAGTGGGACTAATTATCTAACCAATACAGTAGTACCAGCAGCTTACTACAAGCCTACTTTTGAAATACAGCATTTTCCCTGTCACATTACATGTCTCTCGACTGCCACTCCCCTCGAGATCGACTGGTACCTCGCGATCGACTCGTTGGGCACCCCTGCTCTAATCTAATTCATTGCAGCTTACAGTTTACGCAGGTGTGCAACGTTAAAAAAAGAACACCAGTTTATTAGCCAGGTGGATTGACTACACGCCACGTCTGTATTCAGAACCCGCTTAGAATTGTATTTGGTCTGACTGTGGATTGGGTTAACATGGCTCTCACTGAAGCTGACGAACTTTATGACGGCTCGCCTCAGTGCGTTTCAAAGCGCACTCCACTGATTTCCCTAAATGCGCCGCAAAGCTCTCACTGTCCACAAAGCAACGCATAAAGGCTTGCTCATAAACTCAAACACATCGGAGCACGCGCAACATGCTGTAGTAGGACGCAATGTAGACCAGTTGTAATTAGGATTTTCTTTTCCCTGGGCCAGATTCACACACGAGCGTGGCAGAACGGCAGCGAGACGTCTTTCTGCCTGGTCTCGGCCAATGTCTAGAGCTCTACCTCTAGCTACGGGGGATTTTGAACAGGACTGGCCGCGCACACCAAATGCTGTCGTTGTGAAATGCTGACACCGGCGGCCGAAATTAAACAGAAAGTCCTGTCTTCTCGCTTTCGTCCAGCCACACTCTAGTGTGAATCTCTCCTTAAAATCACAATTTGTTACGCTTTGCCAAGTAAACCCATGCCCTGTCGAGATGATATGACATAAATTCACCGGAGGAATGGCAAACCAACGTTTTTGCTTCAGAGTTAGGCTATCATTTCCCTCTGAATTCAAGGGGAATTGGTGGCAGGCATCCAATAAATTAGCTCGCTAGCAAACAATGCACAGTCGACACGTTTGACATGAAATACAGGGCATTAAACACCAGCTCGGCGGCTGTAAGCAAAAAAAAAAAAACAACCTAAAATATTGTTTAACTTTTCCTACACTTTGCAAGAAGAAGGTGGACACCGTGTTTCTGCACAGAACATGCTAGTAAAGCTACAGCATGTTGCCCGACTACCCAACAAAAATGTTGGCAAATCAATAACATCATCCTTTGAACATAGCATGTGCAGCAGCAAAATAAGATTGTGATATTAACACATTACACATTTGGTTAGAGTTAGAGCATGTTTGAGGATTTATTGGAAGAGATGTCCTTACCTTGCAGGCGAAAGTCTGTTTACTCCTCGCGCCTTCCTGCAATTTGAAAAGCTGGAGCGTTGCATTCTGGGTAGTTTGAAGAAATTGCCTGACTGCGTTGGGTTCTTTCAACATAACACAATCTATAAATAGGCTAGGCCTATCTGCCTAGTAAATCTAACATGATATTTTCACTTTCATTTCACTAAACTGACAACATTGAGTTAAAACTGCATGCAACACTTGTGTCAATTTTACAACCAGCTAGAATCGTTTTTTTGAGTGTAGGGCCAAGAGCTTGCTCAATCCCGCTACAGCGGGAACTCCACCCACTTTGTCTGGAACCAATCAACTGAGCATTTCTAACCGCCCTGGAAACATTCTATTGGGCTAAGAAATGTTTGGTTTAAACTTTGGCACATCCCTCAACCAGTAGCAAGCCGAGGGAGGTGGGTTAACCAGGCCATGGAAACAAAGTTCTTCCTGTATGGAAATGCTAATCGTTATAGTCCTGGTCAGACCAGAATCGCGGTAGTGATCTGAAGGCTATGAAAATCAGGCAACCCCTGGCCAATTCTGCACCCCCACCCGCACGCCCCCTCTCCCTGGGCCCGGCACCACTGACCTGTTTGTCTCTGCCCCCATTGTAGGCCGGCCAGCCAACCTGTTCCCTGGGATCATTATGGGAGTCAATCTCCGCCGTAGATCAGAGCTGCTAGCTTTGTGTTGGGGCTCGCAGGGATTATGTAAGGCTGTGTGAGATATTACATGCAATATAAAATGCCCCCCCCAGCCCCCCTCCTGTCAAAGATGATGAAATAGTCATCTAACCGGCAGCCACTTTAGATTTGATTCTGTAAAAACTATAACACTTTCCTTTAGCTGGAAAAAGGAGGGGGGTACTCTATGCAGCAGGAACTGTTTTTTTTTCTTCAGGGACACGTGTTTCCCTCCATGCACATTTGAATGCTGCACAGGGGGCTCCGATATCTACTGCGTAGCCTACGTAGTCTGCTGTATCTAGGCTACTTCGCCGTATCAAAGGCGAAGTTAGCAGCATGTGTACCGGCCTCCTCGTGTTAAAGAGTCTCCTGACTCTCCAATATTCACAGTGAGAACAATCCATACTGGCAACGTATAGAGCACAAGGCCTGAGGGGAGAGAGGAGGAGGAGGAGGAGGAGGAGGAAGAGGAAGAGGAAGAGGAAGAGGAAGAGGAAGAAGTAGGAGCAGGAGGAGGAGGAGGTGTGTGAGAGGGTTTAGGAAACTATGGGAGATCATGAGGAGGCAAAGGAGAGAGGAGGAGGAGGAGGAGGAGGGCGAGGGAGAGAGGAGGAGGAGGAGGGCGAGGGAGAGAGGAGGAGGAGGAGGAGGCAGAGGAGAGAGGAGGAGGAGGCAAGGGAGAGAGGAGCAGGAGGAGGAGGCAGAGGAGAGAGGAGGAGGAGGAGGAGGCAAGGGAGAGAGGAGGAGGAGGAGGAGGCAAGGGAGAGAGGAGCAGGAGGAGGAGGCAAGGGAGAGAGGAGGAGGTGTGTGAGTAGGGCTGCGGTATAGTATAGGGGGTAAAGAGGAGGAAGCAGGAGGAGGAGGAGATGAGGGCTGGGAGCTAAACAAGGAGGTGCAGAGTAAGGTATGCACGCATGCGCACGTGCGTGCGTGCGTATATACGTGTGTGTGTGTGTGTGTGTGTGTGTGTGTGTGTGTGTGTGTGTGTGTGTGTGTGTGTGTGTGCGTGCGTGTGTGTATATGTGTGTGTGTGTGTGTGTGTGTGTATGTGTGCGTGTGTGTTGGAGAAGAGTAATCCGATGAGGGACACTTGCCTCCTGACTCCAGATGTCAGTTGAACAACGAGCAACCAGAACCAGATGAGACCTTACTCTCGCTCTCTCTCTCTCTCTCTCTCTCTCTCTCTCTCTCTCTCTCTCACACACACACTCTATCTCTCTCTCCCTCTCTCTCTCTCTCTTGTGGGCGTTTCGCTGAATATTGACACGTTCTTTAAGGGGCCATGACTCCACTCTTAACTTAATCAATATTTTGCCTGAAGAAGCCATTTGTATGGAGTGACGTCTGCTTCAACGGCTGTTGTTTCCTTCCTCTCTCCACTCCAGTGAAGAACTCCAGCAAAGTAGAGTGTCGTCACATGGAGCAAAAACACATCCCTCATACTCACTTGTGAAAAAAGCAACTGGCTCTTGGCATGACAATCAATTGCGAACCTGCAGTTTAGAATTAGTAACGGCTAACGGCTTAGTATGTAGCTAAGCTAGTGAAAGTCAATGGATCACTGTAGCATGTAGCATGCTACACGGATGCATTGACTTTCACTAGCTTAGCGACATGCTCCCTCTTTTAACTTGTCTTAAAGCAAGACAACGGCTTATATGAAAAATAAGACACTTTACCACCTTTATAAACCCCAGCCA
>NC_085862.1:7504593-7519593 GCF_034702125.1 Engraulis encrasicolus | reverse complement strand
ACACACACATACACCCACATGCAGGTACACGCACAAGAACACAGACATGCACACAGATGCACAAACACACACACACACACATACACACAGAGACACACACACACAAAGACCCCCCCCACACACACACACACACACACACACACACAAACTAGCATCTCTATAGTACTGTAGGTGTTTAAGAAGATATATACACTTTTTTCTGTTGTTTTTTCTTTCTTCCAGAGCAGAGCAGAGTTCCAGGGCGCTCTCCAAGGTCCTAACTCTGCTGGCTACAGGCCTTAGCTGCCTGGGCCTCTTAACCCTATACTGCACGGTGTTGCCATATGGCAACATACCATTATTTTGGCATTTCCTGGTATTTAAATATAAATAATAGACACTGATTGGTTTTCATATTGAAACTGTGGCCTTGTTTTATCCAATTATGTGGTTTCTTGACATCACATGACACCACACACTGCCCCAGGCTCGCTCTTTCCCTCACTGTACATGAGTGTGTGTCCTTGACAGATTGCTCTGGCATTGGCCAAGATTTTTCACACTTTTTGCAATATTTACAAAATTTTAAAAAATATTGGGATGATCTATAATTAGTCATGATCTGTTTTCAACATTTGTTTTGTTTTCAACTAAAATTATTTCCATTTTATGTTGAAAAATAGGTATGTTGCCATACGGCAACATTGTGCGGTAATGGAACAAGACGGTCAATAGGGAAAGTCAGAGCCATCTAATATTAGAGTTACGCCACTCCCATAGACCTCTATGGACCAATCTCTCCACAGCAATGGCGGCTCTCATGGAGCCTCACGGAGCGTTAACATGGACATCCCCATTGACTTTAGTTCTATTAGAAGTTACTTAGTTCCAGGAGGTGGCCGTAGAACACAGAAAATGTGGTAAAGGTAATGTAATTTGTTTTGTACTTAATCTTTGTTTGGTATGTGATGGTTCTGTGTTAGTTTCCAACGAACAGAAGTTTACTGTTAAGAAACATTTTAATCTACGCGAATCACATCACCAACCGACTTCCTGGTCCCCGGTTTGCGCAACTCTGTTATTAGATGGCTCTGGGGAAAGTGTATTGATATAAATACCCAATTCTAATTGATTGATTAATTGATTTATTTATTGATTGAATGATTGATAACTGATAATATTTATAATTAGTGTAAATGGCAGTCTGTAATGAACATTAAAAATGTTATAATAGGTGTACAGAACTGTTTTATGAGCTTTCACTCTGAGTACATGCAGAAAAGCAAACAAGGCCTATGCAGCCTCCCCAGACTGCCAGAAGTATACCACAAAAATCCCCAAAACCCAGAGTAGAGCATAAAGCTACTGTCATCTCGACCATTTGAAGCCTCCAAAATGTTTTGACTTCATGTGTATGTTATAATTAGGCTAATTAGCACACAACGTTCATGCAAATCTGTCAACCCGATCAAAAATTATTGTACAAAGTCAACCATTTTGAAAGTCAGCCATTTTAAAAGCATAATATAGAAATTTCAAACAGCTCCTAAGCCAATTATATTATTATCACACAAGATTTACTGCAAATCCAAGCACCCATTGAAAAGTTGTTGCGTAAACAAAAGGAAGGCCGCCTCGAAAGATTGCCAACTTCAAAGTCAGCCATCTTGAAATTCAGCTATCTTGAAAGCACTGGCCTCACAATTTTACATGGCTTATTTACTCATTACAGAGTGTTATCACACAAGGTTTAGTGTAAATTCAAGCATCCATTCAAAAGTTATGACAAATAAACTGTCGGTTATGTTGAAAGATGCCTGACCCGCAAATCGGCCATCTTGAATGTCGGCCATCTTGAAAGTGTTGGCTTCCAAAATTAAATCAGTTCATGTACATATTATAGACAGTTACCATACACATTTTTGCGCAAATTTATGCACAGATATTGTGTTAATACCTAATATATTCATTGGTGGTTGGTCAACGTAATACCACTGAAATACTGTTTTTCGTGGATATAATAAACAGTATTCACTTGTTCTCTCAGTGGCAAAATTGTGTCAAATAACTCCTTTAAACTTGTGGGTAAACTTTCAATGTTTTTCTGAGATAAAGACAATCATATTTCTATAAAATAATCCATAATGTTGTATGACCCTTGTTTGGTCTTGAAGGGAAAATGTACACTGGATCCTTTCCGTAACTGCACAATGTTGCCATATGGCAACAAACCTAAAAGTACCCCCCCAAAAAACTGTTTTTTGAAAAAAATTGCAAAAATGTCTTAAGAAGTTCATTTTATATGACAAAAACCACAGTAAGATTTTTTTCCATGATGGGATAATAATGTGTGCAGTATGTGTGTGTGTGTGTGTGTGTGTGTGTGTGTGTGTGTGTGTGTGTGTGTGTGTGTGTGTGTGTGTGTGTGTGTGTGTGTGTGTGTGTGTGTTTGTCAGAGAGAGAGAGAGAGAGAGAGAGAGAGAGAGAGAGAGAGAGAGAGAGAGAGAGAGAGAGAGAGAGAGAGCATAGCATGTGAGTGTGTGTGTGTGTGTATGTGTGTGTGTGAGAGAGAAAATGTGTGCGAAAAAGAGAGAGGGGGGGTATGTGTGTGTGTGTGTGTGTGTGGGGGGGGGTGTTCGTAGGGGTCATGACTTCTGAACTCCCCCTGCTGGATGACAGCCGAAGTGCGTGGACCTCCTCTGCTTGGGGAGAGAGAGAGAGAGAGAGAGAGAGAGAGAGAGAGAGAGAGAGAGAGAGAGAGAGAGAGAGAGAGAGAGAGAGAGAGAGAGAGGACAAGAGAGAGAGTGAGAGAGTGAGAGAGAGGACAAGAGAGAGAGAGAGTGAGAGAGAGAGAGAGAGAGAGAGAGAGAGAGAGAGGAGACCTCTGCTTGGGGCACCTATAGCCGCCTGTACTTTACTGTGTTTAGAGAGCAATGTGCTCTGCTGCAGGAGGCCTCCCTCAGACTGAACGTCTACCAGCTGCGCTGTTTACTGCACAGCTTCCACCAATATGTCCTGGTAGACCTACTGCTACAGGCATCCAGAAAATACAGCCTCAATTCACCCCCTCAATTGCCTTTCCTCGGCTCCGGTTCATAGATGGGGCCTTGTCAGACGTTCACTGCACTGTGCTCTTCCAAACCAAACCAAACTTTAAATAATGTAGGAGAAGATAGTGGTAATGTAGTCTAATGGGGATTGTTAAAGCCCCTCCATTCGCAGTTATATTAATAATCTTAATTAAAAGGCTGCCTGGCGTTCGCTTGTTTGCTGCTGTGATCGGTGGCGCCAGTACAAATGAATTCATAAGGAAATTGTAATTATGAGTTGGAATAGTCTCTAATAATGATTACCCAGAGGTCTCTACTGTAATATGGAGGCTAATCCGCGGAATAAAAGGAGTCACACACATCTTAAGATGCTTTATATTATAATCAATTCCCACAAGCCCCAAAACTTTCGGTTTAAATGAAGACGTAGTGGTCTCTATTATTAACTACATACTTTCCAAGATGGGGGGCATTTGCGTGTGATAACAAGCCTGGGCCAAGACAAACCCCGAACCAGCGAGAACAATATCAACTCCATAAACAATGCAAAGCGTGTTTGAAAGGGCGGATTGTTTGGGATCTGCTTGCTGCGGGAGTCGGAGCCCTCGTGTTTGTAGCACATCTGCAGCCGTAATAAATGACCGGGACACGTGGAGGCACTGAAGACCTCTCGGTATAAGCAATTGCCGTGCGGAAGCGCCCGGTTCCTTTTTATGGAACGCTGTATATCACGCGCCAGTTGATCATTAAAGGCATGATTACCGCGCGCGGGGCCCGGAAGGTGGCACGTTTATTAGCGCGCCAACAGATGGGGGTGTACATTTTCCTTGCAAATACTTTCGAAATGGCTCTTTGGGTAGCAGTATAAAAATGATGCACTGTGGCAAGCATTGCATTTTACATTCAGGTTGGGGAAAAAATGCAGGTACGCACAGGCGGGCGCGGAGATAAATAAATAAAGGAAGGGAGAATAGCACCACATCCCGACTGCCCGTGGTGATTGATCTATCCTGCTCCCTGGTAAGGGATAGCCTACTTGATGCTTAACAGGCTACGCGGTGCAAGTAATTTATCGCAAAGAATTGCATGCACTGGGCGCTTTTCTGTTTCCAACTCACATAGTTTCCAGGCTAGGATATATCATTTCTATTGTACGAGCAATTTTCAATGTCAGTCGAATGACGCCAGCACACACACACAAAAAAGGGGTGAACAATGGGGGGGGGGGGTCTAGGATAGGGAGATAGTAACGACAAAAAGGAAGTCTACAGTCCAGATTGTGTATAGATAGAAAGAAATATGTGGAGAGAGAGAGAGAGCGCGCGAGAGAGACAGAGAGAGAGGTGGTATTGTCACATGTATCCCTAAACCCTTGCAAACAGACAACCCAGGCCGATATTCATTACCATATTGATTGAAATAGTTCATCATAGTGTAATTTCGGGTTTAGTGGCATCGGCTCGAGAGAGAGGCAGAGACAGAGAAAGAGAGAGCAAAGAATTATCTAACAAAAGAACCGCATTGTGCCCAGGGAGCGTTACGCTGTTCCAGTTCATTGATGGACTTGATTAAGTTTAAATGAAGCAGACAAGGGATGAAAGCGCGGGTATTGACCAGCGCGCGCTGTGCCGTGCACGTGGAAGAAAAAAAATCTGATGGGCTACACGCGGAAAAGCAAGATTTACTAAATGCTCTAATCTTCAATGAAATCTTACATCAATACAGACAAAGTTTGGTAATGAGAGATTCAATGAAGCATGCAGGAGACAGAATTAATCCCCCTCGCCTAAACTGGGTTCAACTTTGAAGCCTGCTCCTCGGGACAGACAGTTATCTAAATGCTAAGTAAGAAACGCTATTGTACTTTTCACGGCATGCTAATCATTTGTTCATTTCATCTCCATTATTTGTTCTCGTATAGATTTGGGCTTGTTGATCTCGTGATTAGATCAACCTTGGGAAGGGCCTGGGGAGGCGCGCGGAATGGAATACTTAACGGTCGGCTCTCGACGGGGATCTCGCTTAGTCACACACACTCAATCCGGCCCGGCCAGTCACGAATGATGTTGTCTTGCTGGGCCTGGATCATGTGGTAATTACGCCTGGCGCAGGGTTGGCGAGTCAAACCCGGCCCTTTAACACGTTTCAGTTAGGCTACTGCTACAATATTGCCGGTGCATCTGTGCTATCAGACCAACTGAGCGCTCTCGGCACTCGCCTCATGCGTGAGCCCCTTTTTTGCAGAGGGAAGCAGAGTCGATGCCTGTAATCTATGTCCTTGACATACCCTCGACCACCCTGGACAACCTGGGAAATATAGCCTGGGCCTAATTATGGTAGCCCAATGCAAACATGTTTGAAAACCACTCGAATTGGAAATTATAGAGGAAGTTTATTTTAAAATAAAATAGAAACAATGTGTAACATTTTTTTGTGGGGCGTTTGGAAAGGGATTTACAGGGATGGCGCATCATATTCTTCATTTTTTGTAATAGACCTATTTATAGACCATGTGAAAAAGTCAGTCAGCTTACACACACGCGCGTTCGCGCGATGATGAAGGCCGCGTGTTATGTGGTGAGGTTGGATGGAAGGTGAGCGCGCGATGGATGGATGGATGGATGGATGGATGGATGGATGGGAGGGAGCTTGTACGCCGGGGGTGACAAGCACTAATATAGCAGGTGACAACTCACGGGAAGAGTGGCGATATTTAACACACGCCTTGTCAGCTCCAAACCTCTCAAAACCACCCCAAGATACAGTACGTGTTAGATATATTAAGTTTAAGGGGAGAAAAAAGTGGAAGGTGGTGGAGAGAATTTTTAAATGAATGTGATGCGCTGACTCCTTTTTATCACGTTAAATTAAAGCAATTAACATGTTGTTCATTAGCTGCCAAACACCAACACATTAAACATTAAGCGATTAAGCCCCAGCAAAATATCTACAATTAGTCTTGCAACACGTGCAAAGTTTATTAATAGATTTGCATGGTAGGCAAGGCTTAGTAGTGTGTGTGCTGTGCCTTTCCCCCCTAATTGTAATTGACTTAATAGCGCACTCATTTATATGTAAGCGCGCCAAGAGTCCCTTCCAACAACATATTCAATTTCACAGAAGGTTTCAGGTTTTTAAGGCACATTAGGACTTAGAATTTACGACGTTATTGTTTGTGTTTTTTCGCTGTGGGGTGATGGTAAGAGTTGTCAACCTGCACTGACTGCTTTCTATTATGCTATTTACAAGACCGAGCAAGAGGCAAGGTGCGCTGTCAACCTCTCTCCCCTTACTCCCCACCCCGCCCCCCAATCTAATCTGCATGTTTGTTTCTTAAACAGGGCATGTTAGCTCATTCTTTTCCCCTATCAAATCGACAGGCGATCCTGCACCGGGAGAGGTGCAATGAAACAAGCAGCTCTCTCAAAGGCGCGCCTGGCTTTGTAGCAGTGCGTTTGCCTGTTAGGTTCACACCGACTGTCTTTTCAACTGTCAGAATGCTCCCTCTCTTGTTTTGTCAGTCGCCCTATATATGCGCTTGTCGCCTGACATTTTTTTTCTTCCATCGTCTGTAGGCTACACAGTTGGGTCGCAATTAAATATATATAGAATAGTTGAGGAAAAAAATAACGTTGGGGGAAGCGATGCGCAATATTGACTCTTCTGTTCTGCCTCTGAATTGTAGAAAAATAAATAGATCGCTTTAGGTTTACTTTAACATGCAGGTTTTTTATTGTTATTTTGGAAAGGTTGGGCTTGGTTGCTACCACTGACATACCGGTATGCTTGTTTATTTGTGTGTTTGTTTGTTTGTTTGTTTGTACTGTCCTTTATGTGGTGTGTTAAAACGCCCTGTGTAGCCTAGCTGTGTTCTGCACCAAACACAACATCATTTTCAGGATGCGCCTGGCCCTTTTGACTCCATTGTTTCCAGTCCCTGCAAAAAAAAAAGAAGCGCGGACCTGTGCTGTGCGCCTGGCTCTTCCCCTCGGTGCCAATGGATGCGCATTTACGGGCCCCGAAACCCCTCCGTGAGATTCATCAATGCGCCTTGTCCAGGTTGCAATAGTGGACACTGAAAGCGTGACATCTATCCCCAAGTGACGATGCGGATGCGGCTGCACAGAAATTTTAGGCAGTTCAATTGAGACTGACTTCTAGCGCTGACTGAAGAGCTGCTGGACAGAGGACGGAGATTTGGGTTTGGAATTGAAACGGCTGCAAACGCGTAGCCTGTGTGTGTGTGTGTGTGTGTGTGTGTGTGTGTGTGTGTGTGTGTGTGTGTGTGTGTGTGTGTGTGTGTGTGTGTGTGTGTGTGTGTGTGTGTGTGTGTGTGTGTGTGTGTGACAACACAAAGCATGTTGACTGTTTTTTATGACTATTTTGAATGTGCAGGTTGGCCTACTGGATGTGAAAATGAAGCTGTACAGAAACACACTGGGCAATTACTCACAATTGTCTTAAAGTCATATAGGGGCCTAATAATCAAAATAAACCCAGTCCACACTCGCTCTCACACAGACTTAGGCCTACTGGATTTGGAAAGCAGCGATGAGACATCAATCATTTTTATGAATATATTTTTTTCATTGAAACTGAATTCCTAAACAGCCCTACATAAAATAAATGCCTATTTATGTATTAAACAAATACAATAGGCCTACACCCTACAGTCTACACCCTGTATTGGTTTAGGTGAAAGATGTTGCTGAAACGATGGATTTGCATACTTTTCATTCATCTCAGCACAAGGAGGCAGCATATGCGGGCTATTCTTGATATCAAAATTGGATAATGTTTTTCCCCCTTATAGCCGCTCCGTGCCCAGGCTCTCTCCATGCACTGTGACGCTCCAGTCACACTTCACTTGCAATACACGTGGTGCAGCACCCCCTGGTGTCCTCTCTTGGTATGTCACCCCATTTCCTGAGCGATGCGGCCGCATGGGCTTTTGCGTCGCAGAAGAACATAGTCCTCTGCTCCACAATGCCGTCTGACAGGCGCAGACCTCCCTCTAGTTTTTTTTGCCATTATTTAAAACGACCAATTAACACCAACAAAAATGAGAGCTGGGGGAAGTTGCGCTGATTTTTTGTTTGCCTAATAAAAGGTGAGCGACAATCTGCATTCAGACGTCTCCCGTCATATGTCAGGGAATAGTAGCTCCAGTCTATTTCCTCCAGAGCAATGATGTTACAATAAAAGCTGTGGAAAACATGATTTCATGCAGCACCTCTGAGAATTCATTTGAATACATGGATGTTAAATAACTACAGCGTGATTAAACATGGAATCGCATCTTGTCTTTGTGCCAAATTATTCATGTGCTCAAGGTTTTAAATGACAAAACAACACACACTCGTTTAAAAAAACACATGAACTGATTGTAAACTGTCCTGAAAAATAAGACATTCACTGCGATATTTCTTTTTTTCTTTCTTTCTTTTTTTAAATTTTTTTTATAGGTCTGTGGATGAATGAATTTATGTTCGCTGGGTGAGGGCGCGCGCCTGGCTGGCTCTTCTTCCTTCAGGCATGATATGTTTCCATCTCAACGGAAGCGCTTGTCTGACTCGTCATTTTTGGCCCGTTTTCTGTGTTTCCTCCCGTATCCAAATCAAAACCTCTTTGCGTTAGTGGCGGCCTGTCAACTCGTCCAATTTAGTGGAGTAAAAAAGGAGGTCAGTGCGCGCCCAGAGGGATAAGGGGCAGCTGTTCTCTGACCAGCTCCACGTCACACCTAACGCCATCTCTGAAGGCATCCGTTAGATGGTCATTAATAGGACAAAATGGCGTGGCCAGAGGTGCAACATCCCTCCCAAGCATGTCACTGTCGGGGCGCGACTCTTCACTGCATTATTATTTTGGTTATAGTAAATGACACATTAGGGCTGAGACGCGCAATCGGAATTGACATCAAGCACGCTTGCCTGCTTCAGAATGGAAGTCGCTGTGCCAATGTGCTGTAGAGTGGAAAGAGGGAGAGATGAGAAAAGCTATCTTATCAAGTAGCATCTTGTCAGCTGATATAGGGCCATTTTCACTCTGACATTTAAATCTGCGCATTATATGGCTATCAGACATGATTATATTTTAGACCAAAATAGACACAAATGACATAGGCTAGCCAACCAGCCACACACTAACTGCCTATTAATTTGTTATGAATGCATCCTGAACGCCTGGGTTGAATTTTGCAAAACAGCTGTGCTATTTTGAGATATAAACTAATGTTTTATATTTCACATACAGCAACCTAAATACATTGTCAAGGTCTTTAGTAACATTAGGGATTTTAAGATGCCTACCCCATAATTTAGCCTGCGGCAATACCACTGAAAACAAAACAAAAAATAAATATGCTCAACCATATCTGAATGAATGAATGAATGAAATCACGTTGGTTGTAAATACATGTGTCGCCTACTAAGGCTTCGTCCATTCTAAATAAATAAAACTAACCCATGGCTGCATAATAATTATCATCATGCAGACACCCCTGCATGGCCAATTACCTCAGCCTATAATAACAGTTCCCGTCCTAATTATGTCTCTATTTAACGCTGGCAAACTAGTCTATAATTCCGTAATGACTAGCCTTTCTGTCCCCGACTCCCCGTGCCTCTAAGGCAACACTACGTGATTAGGACCCGTCAGCTGCTGAACTGAACAGGACCAGTGGAGCGTGCAGAGCGGCATGACCTGGGATTGTTCGGTCTTGTCAACATATTAACCCGAATTCCCAGCAGTCATCTTACAACTCAGTTGGAGAGAAGGTCGCTGAAAATGAAGCCTAATTGAAAAAAAAGATGCCGTTTTACTATGAGAAAAACGCATAAATTAATCGCCCTCTGCATGATGCCACGAGATGCCCCGAGCTAAAAGTCTTCCAAGGAAGGAAAAAAAAACTCTGATGCTATTTAAATGTGGGAAGAAGACGCTAATTCCTAATTAACCTTTTGTTGTTGGTCTTCATTTAATCCTACACAGACAATATGCTGACAATTTAATCCTTTTCAGAATTATACATATAATTGTCCAGTGAGTGGAAGGGGCTATACCCAAATGATAATTAAAATGTCATAATCACACAGCTATTACAAAGGTACCGGTCTTAATGTCAGTGCGTAAAACTGACAGATCAGATAAGCCATTATAGCATGTAAATCTATGGTAACAAGCACGGATGGATAGCCTATCTAGCCAGGCCAGGGAGACGGAGGAGAGTTTAAGTATTTTGTGTGAGAACCACAACTGTAGGCCTACACCCTAAACACGTTTTCTATTCTTGTCAAAAGGCATTGATTTCTGTCCTTTAGCGGACCGGATGATGTCTTCCTTTTCGGCTCGTCAGGGTGTCAGTGGTGCATGGAGCCCTATACGTAGCAGGTTCAAGTGTGGCAACGCCGCCCGGATGGATTACTGCTGTAGTTCTAGCGAGAGTGAAATCTGTCAAAGACCACCTTTATAAAAATAATTGCCTCATTTTTACTTAAACACCAAAATTATTTTATTGCGACTGCAGTTAAGGGCTAATAACTATTTTTTTTTCGCCACCAGATTTCTAGGATATGAGGCAAGTAAACTGGAGAAACAACACATTGAAACAATAAATAGAAAATGAAAATAATAATTCAGACATCTTGTCCACTCTGCCAATATTACAATGACCACATTTTCCTGAAGCCCTTACTTCTCAATAGAATGAAACTCTATAAGGCCTTCTTCCGTTTTCCATTTTTTCCTTCATTGCTTGTTGACTGTACATAGTAGCACAGAGGTGTGTGTGTGTGTGTGTGTGTGTGTGTGTGTGTGTGTGTGTGTGTGTGTGTGTGTGTGTGTGTGTGTGTGTGTGTGTGTGTGTGTGTGTGTGTGTGTGTGTGTGTGTGTGTGTGTGTGTGTGTGTGTGTGTGTGTGTGTGTGTGCGTGCGAGCAGTGTGAAGACAGCAGGTGTGAGGGACAGGACACAGAAGAGGAGGAGGAGGAGTGAGAGGAGGAGGAGGAGGAAGAGGAGGAGGAAGATGAAGAAGAGGAGGAGGAGGAAGATGAAGAAGAGGAGGAGGAGGAGGAAGAGGAGGAGGAGGAAGAGAAGGAGGAGGAAGATGAAGAAGAGGAGGAGGAGAAGAAGGAGGAGGTGGAGGAGGAGGAGGAGGAGGAGGAAGAAAAGGAGGAGGAAGATGAAGAAGAGGAGGAGGAGAAGGAAGAAAAGGAGGAGGAAGATGAAGAAGAGGAGGAGGAGAAGAAGGAGGAGGTGGAGGAGGAGGAGAAGGAAGAGGAGAAGGAGAAAGAAGAAGAGGAGGAGGAGGATGAAGAAAATGAGGGGGAAGATGAAGAAGAGGAGGAGGAGGAGGAAGAGATGGATGAGCATTACGTACACAGTATATGGATGAGATGGAGGAGTATGGATGAGGAAGGGAGAGGAGAGGAGAGGAGAGGAGAGGAGAGGAGAGAAGAGGAGAGGAGAGGAGAGGAGAGGAGAGGAGAGGAGAGGAGAGGAGAGGAGAGGAGAGAAAAGAGGAGAGGAGAGGAGAGAAGAGGAGAGGAGAGGAGAGGAGAGGAGAGGAGAGGGGGATGAATATCTACCTCTCCGCCACAATCACTGCACCTGAGCTTCTTCTTCCTCTCCTCTCCCCTTTGGTGTGCCCCACAGTAAATAATAGATGGCGGGGATAAAAGCAGGGATTGGGGAGAAGGGAGACAGGCAAGCCAGCCAGCCGGACAGCCAGCCAGCCGTGTGTGTGTGTGTGTGTGTGTGTGTGTGTGTGTGTGTGTGTGTGTGTGTGTGTGTGTGTGTGTGTGTGTGTGTGTGTGTGTGTGTGTGTGTGTGTGTGTGTGTGTGTGTGTGTGTGTGTGTGTATCTTGGGAGGAGTGTGTGTTCAGTACAGTATGTGGGCATTGAGGTTGACTGGCTGGATGGCTGGACAGACGTCTTCTCCTCCATGCAACCCCCCCCCCACCGCCCGTCCCCTCCCCACCTCATCCTCTGTTACCCTCCATCCCCAACTGTGCACTGGATATTCAGCTGCACAGCTCCCCCACAACACCCCCAGACCCAACACCCAAGACCAGTGGTGTAGTGGGGATTTTTAAAGTGGGGGTACACAATTTTTAACATCATCAAATAATTAGGCAACTTATCATGTCAAACCCCCCAACTGTCCTTAATCTACCGTCATTGCTTCTCTGTTTCCATCTGTTTGGTCAATCACCTGCAATACTGCTATGTGCTCATTCCTTTTTGTATTCAAACATGGGCATTTTTTTAAAATCTCACTTCAGGAGAAGTGGGTGGACTGCGTAGTACCCCCGCGTACCGCGCCCACTACACCCCTGCCCAAGACCTCTCCTCCCTGCCTCCACCACACCCCCGAGACCCAGGACCAGGGGCGCTGACAGCTTTGGCCGGGCCCAGGACAAAGTCATCTGAAAGCGCCCCTACTCTATACTACACCCCCACCCCACCCCAAACCACTCCCAACAACCCTTCCTCCAGACACCATTCACAACCCCACCACCTCCACCTCCACCTCCACCACCACCTCCACCACCACATCCAACAACATCGCCCCTACTCTACTGTATACTACATCCCCCCCCCCCCCCCCCCCCCCCGCCGCCCCCAAACCACTCCCAACACCTTCTCCCCAGACACCATTCACAATCCCCCACCACCACCATCACCACCACATCCAACATCATCCCTACTCTATAATACACCCCCCCACCCCAAACCACTCCCAACAACCCTTCCTCCAGACAATATTCACAACCCCACCACCATCACCACATCCAACATCATCCCTACTCTATCACACCACCCCCACCAACCCCCCCAAACACATCCTAACACCTTTTCTCCAGACACTGTCCTCCACACCCCCCCTCTCCACCCCCTCTGCCCCCGACTCCTCTGTCCGGTCGCTTGAAGTGCAAATCTGTGTTCCGACTTGCTCCTGCCCGCTGTCAGCATGTTTCCCTGTTGTCAGCGGCGATTGACTGTGCGCCCGTCTCACCCCACTGCTGCCGTGGTAACAGGATCACTGACAGGCCACTGACACTGCCCAACCGGATAATGGAAACCTATTGATTTTTATCCCCTCCCCTCCTCTCCTCCCCCTCCTCTCCTCCCCGTCCTCCTCTCCTCTCCTCTCCTCTCCTCTCCTCTCCTCTCCTCTTCTCTCCTCCCCTCCCGTCCTCCACATCTCTCCTCTCCTCTCCTCTCCTCTCCTCTCCTCTCCTCTCCTCTCCCCTCCTCTGCTCTCTTCTCTTCTCTTCTCCTCTCTTCTCCTCTCCCCTCCTCTCCTCTCCTCTCCCCTCCCATCCTCTACCCTCCTCTCCTATCCTCTCCTCCCCTCTCCTCTCCTCCCCTCTCCTCTCCTTTCTTCTCCTCTCCTCTCCTCTCCTCTCCTCTCCTCTCCTCTCCTCTCCTCTCTCCACTCACCTCTCCTCTCCTCTCCTCATCTCCTCTCTCTCTCCACTCTCTGCTAGCCTCTCCTCTCTTCTCTTTTCCTCTCCTCTCCCCTCCCCTCCCTCCCCTCCCCTCCCTCTCCCCCTCCCTCCTCTCTCCCTCCCCTCCCCTCCTCTCCTCTCCTCTCCTCTCCCCTCTCCTCTCCTCTCCTCTCCTCCTCTCCCCTTCCTCCTTTCCTCCTCTCTTCTACCCCTTTTCTCCCTCCCCTTCCTCCTCTCCTCTCCTCTCCTCCTCCCCGTCCTCCTCCCCTCCCCTTTCCACTCTTCTCCTCTCCTCTCCTCCTCCTCTACCCCTCTCCACCCCTTCCTCCTCTCATCTCATCTCCTCTCCGCTTGGCTCCTCTCCTCTCCTCTCTCTCCCCTCCTCTCCTCCCCTCTCCTCTCTATCTCTTCTCCTCTCCTCTCCTCTCCTCTCCTCTCCTCGCCCCCCTCTTCCTCTCCTCTCCTCCCCGTCCTCCTCTCCTCCCCTCTCCTCTCTTCTCCTCTCCTCTCCTCCCCTCCTCTCATCTCCTCTCTTCTCCTCTCCTCTTCTCATCCCATCTCCTCCCCTCTTCTCCTCTCCTCTCTACTCTTCTCCTCTCCTCTCCTCTCCTCTCCTCTTTTCTCATCACTTCTCCTCTGCTCTCCTCTTTTCTCATCACTTCTCCTCTTCTCTCCTCCTCTCCTTTTCTCCCCTCCCCTCTCCTCCTCTACTCCCCTCTCTTCTCCTCTCCTCTCCTCCCCCCTCCTCTTCTCCTCTCCTCCTCTCCTCTTTTCCTCTACTCCCCTCTCCTTTCCTCTCCTCCCCCTCCTCTTCTTCTCTCCTCCTCTCCTCTCCTCTCCTCTTCTCTTCTCTCCTCTTCTCTTTTCTTCTCTTCTCTTGTCTCGCCTCCTCTCCTCCTTTCCCTGTTATATTTAGTTTTATTTTTTCTTCCCGCTCCCCCTCTCCCCCCTGTTTTCTTTCTTTCTCTCTCTCTCTCTCTCTCTCTCTCTCTCTCTCTCTCTCTCTCTCTCTCTCTCTCTCTCTCTCTCTCTCTCTCTCTCTCTCTCTCTCTCTCTCTGTCTCAGGCCGGTGACCGCTGCAGCTGTGAATGGACTGGCGTTGACAGTGGCAGCCGAGGAGCAGACAAGTCAGCTGGGGAAAGCGGCACGGGCAGAAGGACAATACAAAGGAATGGCAGATACAGAGAGAGAGAGAGAGAGAGAGAGAGAGAGAGAGAGAGAGAGAGAGAGAGAGAGAGAGAGAGAGAGAGAGAGAGAGAGAGAGAGAGAGAGAGAGAGAGAAAGAGAGAAAGAGAGAGAGAGAAAAGAATGTGGAATAGAAATGATGAATAATAAAGCCAAAGAAAGAAAGGTTGGAGAAAGAGAGAGAGAGAGAGAGAGATGGATAGAGAGAGAGACTTGGAGGCGACTGTTTTCAAGATTTTTTTTGTTTTCCTCTCAGTTCAGGTGCTCGGGTTCATCTGAGAGACGGTCAGAAGAGGAGAACCAAAAAGAAACAAAAACAGAGAAGAGAAATGAAAAG
>NC_085862.1:7489593-7499593 GCF_034702125.1 Engraulis encrasicolus | reverse complement strand
CTTCTTGCTTAAAGCACCTCATCCTCTGAGGTTAGATGTACAGCGTCATGATATAAACAACAAAACAAAAACACACATTTGTGGCTAGTAAAATAGCAGGATGGCTGACTCCTGAAAACCACTAGCCACAGTGGCCGGCAAGTGACAAAGTTAATGTCAAGCCCTGGTGCCCAGTGTGGGGAGCGGTGTGATGGTCCCCGTGTGGGGAGTCAGGATAGCCAGGTCGTGCCCTCCTAGTGACGCAACAGCTGAAAGTCGATGATAATCAGGCTAGGGTCAGGATACCCAACCCAACACCCCCAAACACAATGCAGCCAGCCAAGCAGCAAAAGGCAGCATGATGACTTTCTGGATGATACAATATGCAGACCCTCCCCACCCCACCATGCAATGAAAACCTTCTGTCAGTGAGGAGCCCTGATGGTGGAGAATGGATGAATGACACAGAGAACATTAAAGGGGCACAAGGTAGGAAGACGTCATTTGTGCGCTGCCCGTGGCAGGCCTGTCCCAAAATCTACACAGTAATAAAAAAAAATTTTTTGTTGAAATGAACTCGCTGTGAGACTGTTTTTCATTACGGAATGCCAGCAATTGATACAAATCTGAATATGGTATGTAAAGCGATTTTTCAAATGAAAAGTGTTTCCCACTACACTCTTTCAGACCGTGCTGTCAAAAGTTGCATGTGGGGTTGTTGGACAGCGGACCGTACAAGCGGAGCCATCGTTCGCTTACTAATGACTCGCATAAGCATTGACTGACTCGGAACCATGAGTAATTAAACTTTTAATCCTACCGGGAGCCCCTTTAATGCACAAATGAGAATCAGGCCTGGTCTGGTAATCTGGTGTACAGGGCATTTCCCAATGGGCTGGCAGTCCTCAGGGGCCAATTCTGATGCGGTTGCTTTTTTGGCAGTCCTCTGGGCCCTATGCTGTGAGGACAGCCCATAATTTACAGGGGACAGAACAACTAAATTGTCCAGACCTTTTTTTCAGTCCCAGTCCAGAGATGCATTTCTCGAAAGCGTAGTTGCTAACTACATTAACTACTTTGTTGGTTGCAAGACAATTTCCCATTGGCAACTACAGAAGTTGCTAACTGCTAACGCTTTCGAGAAATGCACCCCAGCCCTTATCTTCAGCAAGGACCTGTGTGAAGTTGGCAGCCCATATGTTGAAAATCTGAAGAAACGCATTTTGGTTCGTTTGTGCACGATTGTGCAGGCAAAATGAGCATTTGTGCACAAACCCTCTTTAAGATATTTACATTTTAAGAGATTGGTGACCTTAGGTCACTCGGCACCGCATTAACATCCAAATGACTCAAAAACGGTTGGACTCGTTTGTGCTTTGTTTGTGCACGTTTGTGCAGGCAAAATTAACGTTTGTGCACGAACCGATTTTATGTTATTTAACTTTTAATTTTGTCAGCAAGGACATGGAAGTATGAGAGTAAAAGTCAGGATCTTCCTGAAGGGCATTACAATGTCGTGTCTACATGGAGTCCTGTTAACCGCATGCTAAATGGGTGCTCACTTACTAATGAAATGGAGTGGGTCCAAGTCCAGAGTCGTATAAGGTAGAAGTTGAAATATACTCTTACCGATGTAATTACAAAACTACAGAACTACACAACTCCCGATTTTGTGTCCGATTTTGGCATCGGGGTGCGGCGCACACATGAAGAGAATCCGAACTGTCAATCTTATCCCTGGTCGTAACCACCCGAGACAATGCCCGACGTTCTATTTCAAATAATAATTAATATCAAACAGTGTTTGATTTCTACGATTTGCGATCGGCGACTCTGTCAACTGCCAAAATTCTATCTTAGAACGTGGCACACTAGGGGATAGCATTCCACCGATTGTCGTTAGGGGGGGCTCAGCCGAAAATCGGGCCGATAGTCGTGTAGTTTTGAGTCTAGCTTTAGACTAATTCTGTTTGTGTCTTACCATATCTCAAAGCCTGATCTTGTTCCAAGGCCTAGTCTGGTTTGGTCTATGGTAGGGTATGAAGAAAGCGATGTCTCAATCTGGTCAGTTCATTCCATGCTAATATATTGATTACTAGTGGGCCCAGACAGAGGTGGACTTTCCATTAGGCAAACCTAGGCAATTGCCTAGGGCCCCGAGAAAATCTGTCCTCCTTAGGGCCCCCAACTGTCACATCACTTGCGGGAAAAACACAAAAAAGTAGGCTCTACAAATCTTAATTTGTCAGTTATGTGAAGTAATCGAAGATAAAGTGGGACAAAACACTTAAAAAGTACCAAAACATAGAATTTCATGTCTATACAATGACTTTTGAGAGACCATGTTTATATTTAGCCTAGGGCCCCGAAATGGTTAGATCCGCCACAGGGCCTAGTCCAGGGGTACTCAATTAAAAGTCCCCGAGGGCCAGTTTTTCAAAATTCCTCCCAATAAAGGGCCAACACGAGCCACGACCCAGCTCTCACATGCATACTGCATAATGCAATAAAATCATGGACCCAGCAGAGAGGAGGACACCTCAGATTTTGCCAACAAGAAAATGGCACATTTGATGCAATGTTGATTACATGCAACAGCCAATAATAAATTGTCAAGTCGTTCATAACTTTGTTTGTAGTCTTAGAGGGGCTTAGCATTCCAAACGAACTATTTGGGGACTGTTTAAAAGTGTGAAAAGTTTATCAAGCAATTTGTTTTGAAGTAGGCTACCACTAGTTAGCTGCCAGTAGAACTCAAACACAATTTGCCTTCATTTGTGTTAGCAACTAGCACACTGTTTGCAATGAAATGTGTACCATTACTTTCAAAAACAAGGCATAGAGAACTTTGTAAATAATTTATTTACAAGTTCTGATACCGTCCTTCCCTTCTGTAGTCTACCTCACAACAACCTCTAATGCCACCCTCGTAGTCACTTCTATTTGGAGCCTGGAGAAACTGATTGAGGGGGCGGGGCACGGCAGGCTCTTCCTAGCGTCTGTGGCGCGATTTCAAAATAAGAGCCGGCAACGCGATCGGACCAAAAAAATATATATATATACAGGGCTCTAAATTAACACACGCCAACACGCCAAACACGGGTGAGAATTCATTTTGGCTAGTAGAAAAAATTACCTACCCGCCAATTTGGCTAGTAGCGCCCGAGTACAGTAAATTATGAACGGCAAACCGCTGCTTGAATGACAACGATACGGCGAGATTTCCTACATTACCCATAAACACTACCGTCATGACGTAGCCTCCCACCGTGGGCTTTCCGAAGCAGCTCTGGCAGCGGCTACTCCATGCTGCTGTTGCGCGCGCCACGACAGAAAACATTTCAGACGACCAGCCTACTGTCGGCTACGCTCACATTATTTTGACAGGCAACTCTCCTCCTCTGCTTCTGTCGCTTTCGCTCCACCACTTTTAACGTCACTATTAGGCCTACTGTTACTATTAGCACTCACCGACATAGAACCTTTCTCTAACAGGCTGCCTTTTTAAGCTGCGAGGACCTGACCGAAGAGTTTTAATGACATGACGCGGAATATGCCTATTTCTGTTTTGTATGTTTTGTGGTGGTGGTTAGAGCAAGATTCTGTGTTGGCGAATAGGCCTACTAGTAATAATAACAGTAATAGTAGTGACGTTTTTAAAAAGGAGTGGTTGTGGAAAGAAATTGCGACAAGGGCAGAGGATGATAACTATCTGTCAGAGTAGTGTGCGCGTAGCTGTCAGTTGTCTTCTGAAATGCTTCAAGTCCTGGCGCAACGTAAGTTGGAAAGCCCACTCCATCGGAAAGAAGAGCAGACCTTGCATAACCGTGCAAGTAGGCTACGTGAAAAAAAAATCGATAACCAAAAAACTGCCAACGGCGACGCTATGGAAAGGACGCGAACATTTCCGTGATAGTTAAACATAGCGTGCTTCTTGTCATTTTGTTGCCCATGGTAGAGAAGAGCTCCTGGAGGAAATGAAGGTGTCTATAGCAGCATATAGGCTACATAAACACACAGACATACCCATTATTGCGTGCGTGTGCGTGGTGTGTGTGTGTGTGTGTGTGTGTGTGTGTTGATCTCTCCTTTCCTCCTCTCTCCTCTTCTTTTCCTCTCATCTCTTCTCCTTCCTTGGAGTGTACAGATGTGAGGTTTTGTAGTGTTTGGCTGTGTGTTTGGTTGTAGGCTATGTTAAAGGTCTGTTGTGTGGCTTGAGTGATGTGATTCACTGTTTTCAGAGGTACATATAAAGCAGAAGTTTAAAAAATAATTAAAAAGTGTATATAATATGCTTATTATGTTAAGTAGGCCTATAGTGTTTATGTGTTTTGGAAATAGTTGAATCAAATAACCATGATTTAAAAAAAAAAAAAACATAACTAGCCTAATGCATAGCCTAGTTTATTTTGGCGAGATAAAAAAAAAATGGCTAGTTGACCTTCTGTTTGGCTGGTAAGAAAAAATGTCTACTAGCCAAATTGGCTGGTGGTGGAAAAAGTTAATTTAGAGCCCTGTATATATATATATATATATATATATTTTTTTAAAATTTTTCACAATTATTCGAGGGCCACAAATAGATGCCCCGCGGGCCACAAATGGCACGCGGGCCGCTATTTGAGTATGGGGGGGCCTAGTCCAAGCCTGTTGGTATCCAAGCTTCAAGCCAGGACTTGATCCACACTGGAGCAGAACGTCCAATGAGGGGTACCGGGGGGTACATGTACCACTAGGGGTACACAAACACACGAGTTAGCGGCTGCTCATGCTATTACAAATAGTCTGGTTCCACTTTACTTGACGGGTTGTCATATGCATGACATGACAGTGTAATGATACTTTACTTGATGCTGGCGTCACATGTATGACATTATAGTGTCATTACAGTGTCATAACACAGTCATGGGCGTGTCATATTATGAACATTATGTCAAAGCCAAACATGCTATGGCCATGCAAAGGTTACCGTGGTTGCGCTGTCTTTACCATAACCAAATGTCACTTAATGGCGACAGTCATAAAGTTCAAGGCATTGACATAATGTTTATGACACGGCAAAATGGTCGGGAAACACTGCACACACACACACAAAAATAAACCACTGTACACGGTCCTGTGAACAAACCTCATGATTTTATTTCCTAAATTTCGGCGGGCGACTGATGAATCCATCACAGAAAGCCAAACGGATACAATAGAAATGGCGCGGTAAAAACAAAGAAAACCCCTACGGAATGGTTAGGGTTAACAACACAGGTCCTGTTTCCACATAACAAATCATCTCCAAGACTGGGGTGCCGTGATCCAGTCACAATGAGGACATGAATTTGGTGTGTGTGTGTGTGTGTGTGTGTGTGTGTCTATGTCTGTGTGTCTTACATGAGGTTTTAGAGCTTGGAAGCAAAGTTGACCATGATGCAGATACTAATGAGAAATTGCTCAAACAACCCTCCACATACGTTCTCTATAACAGTTCTCACGTATAATAGCTCAGTCACTTGTCACTATGCAACTCTCAAATTCAGATGCGTTTCAGTCTGTCGCATAAGTAAACAAATCATGTAAACAACTTGATCTGAAATCATGGATCAAAAAAGTTGAGTGTTACTTGATCCAAACTCATAGCAGCAGCAAGGATTGTATGAAGCGTTCGTTGTATACAAGATCTACCGCAGACTCAGCGGCGGAGATATAGGGGGGACAAGCAGGGCATTTGCCCCGGGGCCCAGGGCCCTCCTGTATTGGTGTTGGGGGCCTTATTGTGACCACAGCAGGCTGTATGGAGGGGCCCTATAGGTGGTTTGCCCTATGGGGCCCTGTGTGCAATTGTTCTGCCACTGCGCAGACATCTTGTCTTCATCACACTAGGAGTATTCAGGCCGTCAGAGAACCGTGCCGCCGGTGCCCGTTCCCGCACCTTATCGCGAACCGGCCATCGTGTTCACGCCACAGATTTTAGCGTTAGCGAACCGGAATGTTGGTTCGCAATGCGAACCGCAAAATACTAGGTTTTTCTCCATGAACCGTGACGACAGTGTGGCCGTCAGCAGGTTCATCTGGGTAACAGAGTCACGTGCTGAAAAAGTTCAGAGCCGGGTATGAACACGGGCGGTTCGCAGATAAGCACTTAAGTGCCGAACGTAACTGGTGCAAGCACCGGCTCCGTTCTGGTCGGCCTGAAAGCCCTACAGGAGTATTTAGGTCGACAGAGAACCGCGCCGGATGGTGCCTGCTTCCGGAATAGTTCAGAGCCCGGTATGAACGCACAAGGTTCACAGGTTAGCACTTTGAGGAGTACCATCACAAATATGTGGTTAGAATCTTCCTAGAATTTTGAGTTCTCATTATGATGTCATAAAGACTTTACAGCTCCCATAAAAGTCTGTGTAAAAAATCTTGCAGTGTTGAAGTAAAATTCTAGAAGGACCTAGGTAAAGTCCTTACTCCTCAAACGGTTAAGTCCCGAACGTAACTGGTGATGGCGCAGGCACGGCACCGTTCTGGTCGGCCTAAAAATAGTAACTGTGATTGTTGTTCGGTTGCCAAGGACAGGTTTGGCCAAACCAAACAGAAAAAAATAGAGATTGTACAGATCGGCCATAATAAGAATATAGTGTAGCAGCTGTGTAAAAGCAAACGCACACAAATGTGTGATTTTATGCGGTCGCAATCCTGCAGTCCTCCACCAGTCTGGCTTCCACACAGAACATTCTGGTCACATGACACGTGGCTGTGGCAGTGTTGGTGTTGTGTCCCTGCACCCCATGTGTGTGTGAGAGCTGCTCTTGTCTTGTCTTCTTGTGTGTGTGTGTGTGTGTGTGTGTGTGTGTGTGTGTGTGTGTGTGTGTGTGTGTGTGTGTGTGTGTGTGTGTGTGTGTGTGTGTGTGTGTGTGTGTGTGTGTGTGTGTGTGTGTGTGTGCACATGTGTGTGAATATATATCTACGTGTCACACAACATGGCAGTCTAGAAGGCTGATGTTTTGAAGACCACGAGGAGTCGGAGACAAACTTCATTGCGATTGTCAAAGTGGCGGGAAAAAATTCAGTCACAGTTCCACAAACAAACAATCTCTCCAATCATCCCCTGCTATTGGCCGGTCATTTTTATAGGATACAATAACTTGTTATCTGGAAACAGGTCACTTGTATATAATATCACATTACTCTTCATGTTAGAGGAGGACAAAATAGGAATAATAACAATAATAATCTCTAATCCGTAATCTCTGAATGCTATGTCAGCGTTGTCGTATCAGCACCATAGAAATGTGATCAGAATCCAAACTGACCTTAAGAAAATGAGCTTATTATCTTTTTAAAAGCCATAATATAATATCTATAGTTCCAGTGAGGAAAAAAAGCTTCTTTTCCGTTAAAGCAATATTTGGAAGAGATAACAGCATCAAACGACATTACGTACATGTTTACAATGTGCTTCATTAAGGTTATAAACATTCTAGATACAAGAAAACCCGGATTTCACCTTTTTCAATGTATTGCATTACAATTGAGGGGTTTGCAGAGTCTTGTCTAGTTCACCAGTGAAGGCTTGACCAAAAAAACAAACAAACAAACAAACAAACAAAGAGAAAACAGCTTGCCACATGTTCACAGTTCATTTGTTCAGTAACTGGCTTGCAATGAAAATGTGTAGGACTTGTAGTGATTCCAACTGTTATTTTTTTTAGTAACATGATGAGACGCAGGTACAAGTTGAGAGCCTTCATCGCTGAGAAACTTGGCAATGTGAAAAAGACACCAGACAGCGTTTTTTTTTCTTTCTTTTTTGTATCAATCAGCGTGACCGACTGCCATCGATGAGCCTGCTAGGCACAAACGAACGAGCGATCGGACGGCCGGACAGGGGGGGGGGGGAAGCCGCTCACAACTGTGCTCGTCCACTGGCCCACGAGGTCAGCCATATTGATTTCTCTTAATTAGATGACCCCGATCTCGTTACGGCCCGCCGAGGTCACATGGGTAGCGGTCAGGGTCTTTTGACACAGTTTTCTGAGGTCTGTGATGTTGTCGCTTTTGGTTGATTATTGAACCGTTGAGTGTGTGTTTTGTGTGTGTAACTTCTACATGGCAAACGGAGGAGACGCAGGGCGTGCCTTTGAAGAAAAAAAGAAAAAAAACACACACATATAAAAAAATGCACCTTTGCGACCCGTTAACGCTCTGAGAATGGAGGGTTCGGGTGGTCAGGCAAAGATCAGGTCAAAGTTCAAAGTTCAAATGTCAAACTGAACCTGGGGAAAATAACCTCTCCTTGGCGGCTGGTGCCGACCTGTTCAGTGGCCCTTCCTCCTGCTTCAAAGAACCAGACTTGAAGAGGGTGAGCCAGGAACCCAGAGGATCCCATCAATAACAGACAGCGGTGGGCAACATGGATCCATTAGTTCACAATCAGGGCCCCAAATTAACCTTTTTCACAACCAGCCAAAAAGGCTAGTAAATGTTACACTCACTAATGGGTCAATGTGGCTAGTAAATTTCTAGTCTTTTCTACCAGTCAAACGGAAATTTCACCAGAATTTGGCCGATTGGCTAGTGTTAATTTAGGGCCCTGGTTACAATCCAGTGCCCGCATATTCCAAATGACTTGGCTTTACCTGTCCAATTCAGCCAGGTGATTGGCTGGTTGAATGATCACCTGGTTCAATCGGACAGGTGAAGCAAGGTCATTTGGAATATGCATCACTGTACAGTAACTACGTACACTGCAAAACATTGTATTGAGTTAAACATAAAAAGTTGCCTTAAGTTTGTCAGTTAATTCAACTTGAAGCTTTTTTCAAGTTGAGTTAACTTACAAACTTGAGGCAGCAGGGTAACTTAAATTTTTTTACGTTTAACTGGCTGCAATGTTTTACAATGTACTGTAAAGAATCAATTTTGTCCAACACTAATAACAGCTGGACTGACCGACAAGGTAGATGTGCAATACAGGAGGAAGAAGAAGAAGAAGAAGAAGAAGAAGAAGAAGTAGAAGAATTGAAGAAGAAGAAGAATTGAAGAAGAAGAATTGAAGAAGAAGAAGAAGAAGAAGAAGAAGAAGAAGAAGAAGTAGAAGAATTGAAGAAGAAGAAGAATTGAAGTAGAAGAAGAATTGAAGAAGAAGAAGTCTATTACCGGTCTATTTATCCATCTTGAGTGTGTAGTTATATATATAGCTCTCAAATGTATAGTACTTCATATATAATATATAGCTATCAGTCATGTCGTTTGTTATATATACATGTGCAGGAGGAGTTCTGAAGCGAGAGTTCTGTAGCGGAGTTCCGTAGCGAGGAGAGAGAGAAAGGAAGAGTGGGGGGTTGAGTTTGGGGCTGGGGTGGGGTGGAGGTGGACAGTTTAGGAGATGTTTGGGACAAGCTGAGGGAGAGGGCTTGTGCTGGCAGGACCAGTTGCTTGGGTGCAGAGGTGTCAATTCCGGTTCCAGAAAGTGAAAACTCCACTGCCACAGTTTCCATTCCAATACAGGCAACTTCAATGGACAGAGAGGTGGTGGTGACTGCACAACATGATCTCCAACGAATTGCGTCTCATTTCTCACGCAAACCAAAAACTGAAATTGCGTCGCGTTTACGACGCATTCTCTTTGACACACATGCAGCTGTCCGTGACAGGTTAGGTTTAGGGAAAGTTTTGGTCAGGGCACAAATGTATAACTCAGAAACGTGGCATTACTGACAGGTTAGGTTTAGGGATGGTTTTGGGAAGGGCACAGTTGTAAAACTATGAAACATTGCATTACTGACAGGTAAAGTTTAGGGATGGTTTTGGGAAGGGCACAGCTAGACCAATCAGAAGTTACCTATGTGCTCTAGACAGCAGGGAAAGCGTCGGAATATGTACGCAATCTTGGATGCTGGTTTGCGTGAGAAATGAGACACAATTTTGTCGAGACCAGGCTCGACTGCACTTTCACCAGAATGTACTGTATATGACGAATAAACATCCTTCTGTATCCTTGTATCCTTGAGGGGGGATCGGGTGTTGTGCTAGGAGTGCA
>NC_085862.1:7457093-7484593 GCF_034702125.1 Engraulis encrasicolus | reverse complement strand
GGTGAGTCTGTATATTTCCTCAGGAGTGTGTGGCAATGAGAATGTCTTCTTCTTTGGGCCCGGCCTCGATCTCGGCTTCTTCGGTTTGCACTCATATGCTATACCACACACAGACACATACAAAGTACAACCATAGTTACATTACGTTACATTACGTTACATTACACTTAGCTAGGGATGTAAATAAAATCGAAATGTATCGATGTATCGGAAGTATCGGCTGGCGATTTAATCGAATCGCATCGTATCGTGGGGCATTCTTAAGAATCGAAAAGAATCGAATCGCTGGCCCCTGTGCAATGCCCTAGCTCCATAACACAGTAGTAGTAGAAAAGTAATTGGAAAACATCGAATTGAACCGAATCGCATCGCATCGTGGGGAATTCTTAAGTATTGAAAAAAAATTGAATCCCTGATTTAAGAAATCGATACCGTATCGTATCGTCATGCAGGCTGTGATTTACACCCCTACACTTAGCTGACACTTTTATTCAAGGCATAGATAGATAGATAGATAGATAGATAGATAGATAGATAGATAGATAGATAGATAGATAGATAGATAGATAGATAGATAGATAGATAGATAGATAGATAGATAGATAGATAGATAGATAGATAGATAGATAGATGGATAGATAGACTTACTTGTCCCGTCTAAGAGAGCAGCCCTCTTCCTGCGGGCATACGCTCGAAGGTGATTGGACAGGCTAACTGCACTGTGGAAGGTGGCGTTGCAGTGCATACACACTTTCTTCACGTCCGCCTTGCCTGCAGGACAAAGGAGTAAAAAGACAACACATTTACATCCTGCCTGCAATGATACACTAGGTGCGATCGACTTGTCGTCACCGCATGCATGCGCATTTAGACAGCAATGGACTCTGGATGAAAATGCTGCATGACGGTTAGATTTCCTGTCAAATTTCAAAATTTCGGTGATGTTGCGTTGACAAGGTGACATATCACTTGGTGTCAAACTATCGCGGGATGAATGCGACTGCAGTCAGATCTTGCAACCTCTGCAGTTGCTACTTTCTTCACGTCCGCCTTGCCTGCAGGACAGACACAAGACACTAGGGATGTAAATCATAGATTAATTCAATAATCATTAGTTGATAGCCTTATCGATCGACTTATGATTAATTGATAAGCGGTGTTTCACCCCCGAAATCTCAATGTTTCTCAAAAAAAAAAAACTACTACATCTAAAAATTGTAATTAATTAAAAAATGTAGATAAAATGCCACATTGCAGTTAATTCTATTTCAATTCTTTAATCCAAAGGTGATTTAAACATTCCCACTATTCACACCCCTCTTCACACACACTCTTCACATGCCCATTTCACCTGGGTCTCTTGTCAGTTGAATTGTCGATTAATTGTGATTAATGTTTTTTAATCAATTAACGCATTGATCGATTAAAGTCGATTAATCGATTAATCGTTTGCATCCCTAGAAGACACACAAGAACGGTCACAGCAAAAACATTTACACCCTGTCTGCAATATACACACTTTCTTCACGTCCATAAACCTGGCATCAACAAAAAAAGTGTGTGCTTTACCTTTACCTTTTCTTTTAGTAGATATTTTTTGGGTCTTTTTTACGACGTTATTGATGATAGGACAGTTTGAGAGGTGGAATGGGGAGAGATATGGGGTTTGGTCAGCAAAGGACCCGGGCCGGTAATCAAACCCGGGTCGATCGCATGGCAGATGAGTACCCTACTGGTTGACCACGGAAGGGCCCACGAGTGTGTGATTTTTTCATCTTCATAAAAGTACAGCATTATTTTCCCCATGGTGTAGGTGGTATCCCCTAATTCCACTGAAGTCAGCAGCTAGTTTTTTGGCCGGCGCCCGCTCTGCCCTTATGCCGTGTACAGACCAAGAGCGAACGGAGCGAACGAAGCGACGGAAGTCATTATTTCTCTATGGAGGGCACGCGACCTGCGCTACCAAAGCGAATTCGCCAGGAGCGAAGCTTCTTGCGCTACCAGAGCGAATTTTGAAGATTAAACTAAATCTAATCGCAGGCGAAATCGCTCTGACGCTGTTCGGCGACAACCAATCGGAACGTTCATATCTCCGAATGTCCCAGGCTGTCAAGCCAGAGCCGTTATGTGATTAGCTGAATCAAACATGTCAATGCTGCGTCTCGGGCGAATACAGCCAATTCAAGGCGAAACTTCTTCTGCTACCCACGCTACCAGGCAGCGTAGTTCGCTCTTGGTCTGGACACGGCATTAACCTCCTTTTCTACTCTTCTTCTTCTTCTTCTCTCTCTCCTTTTATACTCTCCTCCTTCTCCTCTCTCTCCTTCTCCTTTCTTTACTTTTCTACTCCCCTTCCTTCTCCTCTCTCTCCTTTCCACTCTCCTTCTCCTCTCTCTCCTTCCCACTCTCCTTTCCCCCTCTCCTCCTTCTCCTCTCTCTCCTTCCCACTCTCCTTTCCCCCCTCTCCTCCTTCTCCTCTCTCTCCTTCCCACTCTCCTTTCCCCCCTCTCCTCCTTCTCCTCTCTCTCCTTCCCACTCTCCTTTCCCCTCTCCCCTTCCTTCTCCTCTCTCTCCTTTCCCCTCTCCCCTTCCTTCTCCTCTCTCTCCTTCCCACTCTCCTCCTCCTCCTCTCTCTCCTTTCCACTCTCCTTCTCCCCCCTCCCCTCTCTCTCCTTTCCCCCCTCTCCTCCTTCTCCTCTCTCTCCAGGCCCCGTTTAGCTTCGACTTCCTTCTTATGACCTTTCCAAAAGTTGTGTTTGCCTTTAAAAATGTTACGTCTGTGTAAATAAATACCAACAAAAACACACTTGGGAAAATGTTACAGTATTTCTAAATTTGGGACTCTTGTAGTCATTTCTGAAAGTGCTGGCGTGTTTGAGTGAAGTGACTCCTATGGTTAGCTGCATTCAGAGGGTTCAACATGTAAACAAATAGAAGATGTAATACATTGGATTTAATTTCTTGCTTTCTCCTGACTGCACAAAACTATCTGCGCACAACTCAACCTCTGATTAATGGAAACTGCTGTCGGTCAAAAAATTTGCTCACATGGTTGGCTGCCAGTGTCTTGCCCCTCCTCACAACATCGTGTTGATAAACATTGCCAACCCATGTGTACACCCAGAGTGAATAACAACCCTGCGGCGGTCACTTTACTTCCCATAGCCTGAAATACCACCACCATCATCTCCTCATCATCCCCTGCAGTATCTGTCAACGACAGTATTTAGCAAATATTGCACTAACACAGGACTGAGGGCGCTAGCGATAGCAATAGCACACACACACACGTACAGTAGCCTGTGATGCCAGTCTCACCCAGCCTGGGTAGAGATAAGTGCTAGCGCTTCGGTAGCAGGCGCGGAGACGGCGGTGCAAAGCTGTTATTCCCCCAGTGCACGAGCTCACCTCTCCCTCCATCTGTGCTCATATGTAAGAGACGAGGCGTCTCAGAGCTGCGTTTGTGTTGCGCTGTGCGAGCGCAGGCGGGCAGGCAGGCGGGCGGGCGGGTGGGGCTGGCTGGCACGGCTGCGAGGTGTTGTTGAAGGCAATGTTTATCACTACCTAATGGCTCCTGGGCCCTTATTTTCACCTACAGCCACAGATCTGGAGGCGGAGAGCAGTGGGGATAGTGTGGGTATTGTGTGGGTATTGTGTGGGTATTGTGTGCACGTGTGTGTGTGTGTGTGTGTCTTTCTCTCTCCTCTCGCCTCATTTTGAAAACTTCCATTTAAAGAGGGCTGTGGGGTTGACGAGGGAGGCGGGTGCCAAGTTGGTTAATTGCAAGCTGTTTTAGGTCAACGCGTCGCACTGACGAGATAGCGCCTCTTCGTCATGAAGAGCTTAGGGACGCGGGGTTGGGAATAAAGCCATGGCGCGCAGGGACACTACTAGAAGACATGAGGTCATTTTAACAAGTCTGGTCTTGGTGGTGAAATAATAAAGATTCATTGTGAAACGACACCATGAAAGAAAATTCTATCTAGAACATTTGAACACTCTGAAGTTGTAAAAGACAAGAATTCTGAATTCTGAAAAATCACAAAATCCAAAGACTGCAACGCAAAAAAAATAAAAAATGGCCTGGCGCCTTCTAAAAGGACTATATAAAGCCATCATTGTCACTCTGACAGTACAACACCTATAGTGAGAACTACTGTGTCGTTTGAAAGCTAATAGGCAAAAAACATCTGTTTCGACACCTCACTCTGGTGACACTGCGACAAGCTAAAGGATATTCAAATGGGTTGTGAATTGTCCCACTGACAATAAAATGAGACAATTGAGGTGTTTTGTTGGTTAATTATCATAATGTCTTTAAAACATAACATCCAAATTCCTTCAGTGAGCCTTTCAACAGCAGTGAGGATCAAGGCAACTGCCTCGACATAATGTAAGTATAATACATCTCTCAGATTAAAAGCCCCTTTCTCCTTTGTCTGGAAATGAACAACAAAAGAAAGAATTTGATTTAAAGGACTGTCCAATTTAAAGTGTCACTTTAAAAAAAAGCGTTGACCTATTTGAAATTCCTGTCGCCGTCACCCTGAGCGCAAAACAAATCAAGTTGTCGGATGCGGCAAGTGCTTCAGGAATTGAACATTTGATTAACTGGATGCGGTGGAACGAATCAATCGATTGAAAGGAAACCATGCAGAAATTGAGACGGACAATTCAAAACCCCCGTGGAAATAAACGAATGAATGAGTGAATGAATAAATAAATAAATAATGCATCCGACATTTTAAATCTTCATTAACATCTTTCGGCGTGCGGGAGTGTGCAAGTCTTTATTTGGACAGACATGAAACAAAAGGTGTGTGTTCGCGGCGGCTTCATCAGACGCGCTGCATGGCTCCCACATCAAAGGGCCAACCACAGCTTTTCATTTCAATTTCAAACGCACTTTTGGTGACATTTATTCTCTTTGTGCGCGTTACAATCATTCCACCCCTGCCACGGCAAACTTTTCTCCACTCCGCTGTTTTTTTGTTTCGTTTTTTTTTTTTTTTTAACTCCAAACTATTCCCTCAACTCTGACACCATTTCACCCCCACCTATAATCTGCTATCCCCCACTCCACCTACAACAACTGTTCACTCTACTCAACCATGCCACGCCACTCTACCACACAACACGAAAGCACCTGCCATACCCTCTGCCACCCCACCCCCACACAACCATACCCTCTCAATCCAACCACCTGCCCCATCACCCTCTATTACCCCCACCACCATACCCTCTCAAACCAACCACCTGCCACATCACCCTCTGCCCCCCCCCACCAACTATTCCCTAATTTCAACTCTGCCACCTCCAACCCTGCCCCCCACCCCACCACCACCACCCACACCACCAGTGTACCCCGTTGTACACCCTTCCTACCCACCACCCACACTAGGACATACACCCCCATACCCTACCAACTTACACCCATCCCTACGAATGCAACCCCACCACCCAATCCCTCCACAACTACCACCCCACCCACCTCCCACCACACACCTCCTCCACCCCCTCACTCCCCAATCCCACCCCCTCAACCATGCCAGCTTCCACCTCTCCCCTCCTCCCCTACCACCCCACCCACCTCTACCCTCCTCTCCTCTCCTCTCCACTCCTCTCCCCTCTCCTGCCCACCCTCGCCACTCGCCTCCTCTCCTCCCCTCTCCTCTCCCCTCTCCACCCCACCCCCCTCCTCTCCTCTCCTCTCCACTCCTCCCCTCTCCTCTCCTCTCCCCTCTCCACCCCACCCCCTCCTCTCCTCTCCTCTCCTCCCCTCTCCATCCCCCCGCCACCCCACCCCACCCCACTCCTCGCAGCGTGGTGCGGTGCGCTGGCTGCATTGCTATTTAATGGCGCTGCTTGTGACTGAAATGCCATGTTTTTAAATGAGCTTTTGGTAAATAATGAAAGGGGCTGCAGAGGTGGAGGAGGAACACGAGGAACAGAGAGCACAGCACAGCACAGCCCCTCCTCTCCTCATGGGACGCAAGAAGAATGGGGATGAGGAGGAGGACGAGAACATGAACGTGGCACTGATCAGGCCTTGAGGGTCGTTAAAAACACCTAAAGCTCGCTGATGCTTTCTCTCCCTCTCCCTCTCTCTCTCTCTCTTTCGCTTGTCCTCCCTCCCTCACCGCCTCATAGTTAATGCTCGCTGCTCTGAACCTTTACGCACCGAGCGCTAAAGGTCACGATAATAGCTGCTGGAGATGAATTATGAGTCTTTCAGACGGCGAGGGCTGTGATGGTATTCTCTGGGTGGCTTGCCGTGCCGTGCCGTGCTGTGCAGTGCGTGGTCGTGTAGCGTAGTGTAGCATAGCTGTAGTGTAGCCGTATCCGTGTCGCGTTGTGCAGTACATGCATAATCAGTAAAGCCTCATCTCCTCTCCTTTGATTCCACATCAATGGGAACATGGCCAATCATATGCTCGGCTGTCATCCGGAAGAAAGACGAGATTGTGTGTGTCGGCTATCACTCGGCATTGTGTTTTCTTTTCTTTTTTTTCTGCACACTCAGATCACTACAGATCAGATGTCAGTTTCCTTTATGAGGGTGTGTATGTACGCAGTGTTTGTTATGCATTCTCAGTGAACACGTGCTACACAGCATTCTATTTATGCGTAAGAAGAAGGAATAAACATACTTTATATTAGTGAAGGTCAAATAATTAAGATGTACGCTGCAAGTTAGCAAACACCTTTGGATATTGGAGGACTCTACTTTGTCATGTCTCAACGAGTGATGGTGATTATTATCAATTTATTGTGTGACTCACTTGCATGTTTTATTGGATTGGATGCTCTTATCGGCATTGTGGTTATTGTCGGCCATTTGCGTCGCTGGTCCACTTAAAATGAAGTACTAACGGGTGAAAAAGAGACTATCGATGTGGAGATTTGGACAAATGCTGCTGTCATAAACCTTTGTCCCCTGTGGGGTCTGGAGACTCTGGGCACGAGATTCACTAGTTTGACGCCCTCTCGTGATTTCACATGGTAATCAAACATTTCAAACAAGCGATTTAAGGTTAGGGTTAGGTTTAGGGTTAAGGTTAAGGTTAGGGTTAAGGTTAGGGTTAGGTTTAGGGTTAGGTTTAGGGTTAAGGTTAGGGTTAGGTTTAGGTTTAGGGTCGTATGACGTAAGCGGTAAGTACCGAAAGGGCGTCGAACTAGTGAGTCCCCTCTGGGCACAGCCAATTACCAATGGCGCCGACGCCTACCTTACTCTCTACTAGAGATGTCCGATATTAGCTTTTTTGCCGATATCCGATATGCCGATATTGTCCAACTCTCAATTTTCGATTCCAATATCGGCCGATACCGATGCCAATATATGTGGGTAATTTTTCCTCACAACAAATTTTAGGTAACATTACAAATCTGCTGTAGTGGAACAAAATATGCTTAATTTTATTGTAATGCCCCACTAGATGCATTCTCGAATGCAAAATACCTTTCCAAATATTAACATCGTCTGTGCAAAATTGAAAAATAATTGAGGAGAAAAGTGTAGTAACTCAAGCATTATTATATTGGTTTTGATAGGTCAAAAATCTGATACCGATATTGACCGATATTACATTTTATGCTATTATCGGGCCGATAATATCTGTGGGCCGATATTATCGGAGATCTCTACTCTCTACTCTACCTGCTCGACCAAAATACACAAATTCTGAGGTTGTACGTAACCAGGGCGTAACCATGTTAACCATGTACGTAAACATGTTAACACCTGCCAACCGTACAAATGCTGGTGACATTGCAGTTTGGCTGGTAGAAAAGCCAAACTTACTAGCCACTTTGACCCATTGGTGAGTGTGTTCTTGGCTAGTAAGATAAACATTTACTAGCCATTTGCCAGCAGGTGGTGAAACAAGGCCCCAGTTGTAACCACAGTTCAATTGGGACTCTACGCATCATCCCTCAGCTTGCAGGTGCATCACAGTGGTACAAACATCACTTGAGAGTGGAGGCTGGAGTACACTGCAACTGAGTTTTTAAACATTTATTTTGTGCAAACACCCGACCGACTGAAATAAATGTTTAATAACTAAGCTGTGTCTAAACTGATGCTGTAACCCTTTAGTTAGAGTCAATCACCTTACGACATTTTTAATTCCAACCCAAAGCCAGCACCAATTTCAGACTTTCAGTCTTTTGTGGGTTAATTTATGGGAATTCTGTAGGTTCAGCAGTTTGTGATACTTGTGGCACATTTTTACAGGTTTTTCCATCATAGGGCATTTTACATCTATAACTATGCAGCGTTGATGCTCCAAACTTATTTTGCGCCAAAACGTATAAATGAATTTAACTAAAATCTAATTCTAGAATCTAAATCTTGAATCTTGAACTTATAAACTAATTTAATTAAAAACTAATTCTGGAATCTACGGTAAATCTTGAATATACGGTACCTTGGCTCCAGTCGGGGTCTGGTTTCAGGGCGGCCAGCCTGCCCACGCTCTCCCTCTCCCTAGCTGGGCTGCTGTTCAGCTGCTGCCTCCTGGCTGCGTGGCCCTGGTGGTTCCCCTGGTGGTTCCCCTGGTGGATCCTCTCGTGGTTCCTCTCGTAGTTCTTCTGGTTCCCCTGGTGGCCCTGGTTCCTCTCATTGCTCCTCTCGTGGTTCCCCTGGATCCTGTCGTGGTTCCTCTCGTGGTTCCTCTGGTTCCCCTGATGGCCCTGGTTCCTGTCGTGGATCCTCTGCTCCTTGTACTGCCTCATCAGCGCCTCCCGCTCCTGCTTCCTCCTCCTCAGCAGCTCCACCAGCGTGCTCGACTGCACCACTGTAGGACCAGCACCAGCACCAGCACCAATGACGGAGGCGAAGGCAGAGGCAGTAGAGGCAGACCTGTCCACACCTCCACCCCCACCGTAACCCCTGCCGCGACCTCCCTGACCCCTTTGGTGATGATGCTGATGATGAAGACCCCCGACCCTGATCTCCTGCTCCTCCTCTTCCTCCTCTCTCTTCTCCTTCCTCTTGCCCTCCTGCCCCATCCCCATCCCCATCCCCACCCCCTCCCTGGGCCACAGTCTGATTTTGAGGTCATTACCACCACCACCACCACCACCTCCACCACTGCTCCCGGTGACCGCAGCAGTCCTGTCCCGAGGTCCCCCAGAGGTCCTGCTGCTCACCCCCCCCGCGGCGCCTCCTCGTCCCCTGCCGCCATACTGCTGCTGCTGCTGTTGATGTTGGGCCTTACCGGGGACGCCGGTGGGCGTAAGGAAGAGGCCGCCGTCTCGGTCGCTGTCTCTAGCGGAGAGCTTGTTCTGGGAGACGAAGGGGCGGGGCCGGGCGCGGGCGTGAGCAGGACGACGGTGGCCGAGGAGGGCGAGGATGCTGCGGTGTTCCGTCTCGTCCCTCAACAGCTCGTTTAGGATGCTCAGCGGAGAACGGCTGTTACCCGTACCGGTGCCCGCTCCCGCGCCTCCTCCTCCTCCTCCGGACGAAGTGCTGTTGGGAGCGCTGGCGGCGGAGGACAACAGAGCGACAATGCTGGAAGACGGAACTGCGCCAGGAGAAGCAGCAGCACCGCCTGGAATTCCGAGGCGTCCGGTGGAGCCCAGGCCGCGGCCGATGCGCTTAAGGTGTCCGCGGACGTGATTGGAGAGGCCAGTGCGCGTGTCGAACCAACCCCAGCACAGCGGGCAGGTGTGCTCGGCCCGAGACTCCGGCTTGTCCACGGATGCTGGGAGAGGAACAGGATGGAAACATAGAAGGGTCATTGGACATGGTTAATGGTGAAGTTTTGTGTGTGTGTGTGTGTATCTGTGTCAATAACGTTTTCAAAGTAGCACATGTCAGGGTGCCTAACGTCACTATTGTATAGATTACGTATATACACTATACATATACATATACCCAAGTAAAAAAAAAGTGTACTTAATATATACTTAATAAGTACGTTTTATTGTATTTAAAGTATACTTCAAAAGTGTGTATTTAAAGAATGTTATTTTGGGACAACTTATAGTATACTTAAATGTACTTGAAATATAATTAAGTAGAGCTTAAACACATTTTAAGTTGACTTTTTTGTACTAAAATTAAACTTTGTATAAGTGTACTTAATATACTAAAAATATATTTAACTTTAAGTACATTATAAGTATACTAACCAAATCACTTTAAAATGTGTTTAATGTGAACTTTAGCATGCGGATAAGTGCATTTTAAGTACATTAGAAATCTATTTCAATGTCATGAGAAAGTACTTTATAGTATACTGCAGAAGTACATACTTAAGTTATGTTATTTTGGGACAACTTATAGTATACTTAAATACACTTGAAATATAATTAAGTAGAGCTTAATCACATTTTAAGTTGACTTTTTTGTACTAAAATCAAACTTTGTACAAGTGTACTTAATATACTAAAATCATACTTAACTTAAGTACATTTCAAACATACTTACTAATTCACTTTAAAATATGTTTAGTTTGTACTTTAGCATGCAGTTTAGTGTATTTTAAGTATACTACAAATCTATTTCAAGGTCACAAGAAAGTACTTTATAGCATGCTGCAGAAGTATATACTTAAGTTGTGTTATTTTGGGACAACTTATAGTGCACTTAAATACACTTGAAGTATGATTAAGTAGAGCTTAAACACATTTTAAGTTTACTTTTTTGTACTAAAATCAAACTTTGTACAAGTGCACTTAATGTACTAAAGCATACTTTACTTTAAGTACATTTCAAATATATTCACAAAAATCGCTTTAAGTACATTTTAAGTGTATTGACTCTAAATGTATTTTAAGTATACTACAAGTAGATTTTACTTTAAGCACATTTCAAATATATTTATTTCAAGTACACTTTAAATATATTTCAAAAGTATATGAAAAAAATAATAATAATGTAGTTTCTATTTGCTCATTTCCATTGCACATTGTCTTGTCCACTACCATCAGCCATTCACATGAACCTTCCTTTCAGACAACAACCACTACCTCAACCAGGATTTGAACCCTCAACTCACTGAACCACAGACCTGCACTCTAACCACTAGACCACAACTACCTGTTCAACAACAGGCACAATTACGTTCTTGAAGTACTAGTCTTGAGTAGTACACTTTAAGTATACTTTTATATATTTAATAATAATACTTAGAAATCATTGGTGGTGGTATGCTTTTATCGAATTAAAGACACTTTTACATGTTTAATTTGTGCACCAAAAAGTACACTTAAAGTGCACTTAATACACTAATAACACAACTTAAGTACAGACTTCAGTATTGTGCTTAAAAGTTTAATAGGTAAGGCCTTACATGCCTTTTTAAGATCTGTTTGTGCTCTTCAATATGGTGTTTTTACCATGAAAATACATTAACAAAATTGAAGGTGGAAGGTTATTTAATGTTACAAAGCATAATGAATAAATAAGCCTAGGTTAAAATACACTAAAATGATGGTTAAAAAAAGTACCCAGGTGAAAAAAAGTGTACTTAATATACTTAATAAGTATGTATTTTTGTATTTAAAATATACTTCAAAAGTGTGTATTTAAAGAATGTTATTTTGGGACAACTTATAGTATACTTAAATACACTTGAACTATGATTAAGTAGAGCTTTAACACATTTTAAGCTGACTTTTTGGTACTAAAATCAATCTTTGCAGAAGTGTACTTAATATACTAAAATCATACTTAACTGTAAGTACATTTTAAATATACTTACTAATTCACTTTAAAAGATGTTTAATGTGTACTTTAACATGTGGTTAAGTGTAACTATTTGAAGTATGCTACAAATCTATTTCAAGGTCATAAGAAAGCACTTCATAGCATGCTGCAGAAGTACATACTTAAGTTGTGTTATTTTGGGACAACTTATAGTATACTTAAATACACTTGAAATATAATTAAGTAGAGCTTTAACACATTTTAAGTTGACTTGTACTAAAATCAAACTTTGTACAAGTGTACTTAATATACTAAAATCATACTTAACTTAAAGTACATTTCAAATATTCTTTCTAATACCAAACTTTAGCACATTACTTTTAAAATACAAATACACTTAAAATACACTTAAAATATACTACACGAATAGTATGTTTTCAAATACCACACTTAAGCACATTACTTTAAAAATACAAATACACTTAAAATACACTTGAAATACAATACACTAACAGCATATTTTCTAATACCACACTTAAGCACATTACTTTTAAAATACAAATGTACTTAAAATAGACTTTAAATAGAATATACTAATAGTATATTTAACAATACCACACTTTAGCACATTACTTTAAAAATACAAATGTATTTACAATACATTTAAATACAATACACTAATAGTGTATTTTATAATACTATACTTTAACACATTACTTTTAAAATACAAATGTACTTAAAATTGAATATACTAATAGTATATTTAACAGTACCACACTTAAGCACATTACTTTAAAAATACAAATGTACTTACAATACATTTAAATACAATACACTAATAGTGTATTTTATAATACTACACTTAAGTACATAACTTTTAAAATACAAAGATACTTAAAATACACTTAAAATATAATACACTAATAGTATACTTTATAATGCTACACTTTAGCACATTACTTTTAAAATACAAATGTACTTAAAATACATTTAAATAGAATATACTGATAGTATATTTCATAATACTACACTTAAGTACATGACTTTTAAAATACAAAGACACTTAAAATACACTTAAAATATAATACACTAATAGTACACTGTATAATGCTACACTTTAGCACATTACTTTTAAAATACAAATGTACTTAAATTAGACTTAAAATACAATATACTAATAGTATATTTGACAATACTACACTTTAGCACATTATTTTTAAAATACAAATGTACTTACAATACATTTAAATACAATACACTAATAGTGTATTTTATAATACTACATTTAAGTACATAACTTTTCAAATACAAAGATACTTAAAATACACTTAAAATATAATACACTAATAGTACACTGCATAATGCTACACTTTAGCACATTACTTTTAAAATACAAATGTACTTAAAATAGACTTAAAATACAATATACTAATAGTATATTTGACAATACTACACTTTAGCACATTACTTTTAAAATACAAATGTACTTACAATACATTTAAATACAATACACTAATAGTGTATTTTATAATACTACACTTAAGTATATAACTTTTAAAATACAAAGATACTTAAAATACACTTAAAGTGTAATACACTAATAGTATACTTTATAATGCTACACTTTAGCACATTACTTTTAAAATACAAATATACTTGAAATACACTTAAAATATAATACACTAATACTATATTTGACAATGCTACACTTAGCACATTACTTTTAAAATACAAATATACTTAAAATACATTTAAAATACAATACACTAACAGTATATTTTATAAAACTATATTTAAGTACATAACTTTAATAATACAAATGATTTAAAATATATTTAAAATACACTAAACTATAAGTATATTTTTAAATACCATACTTAAGTACTGTACTTGATAAATAGAGTGTACTTAAAATATACTTTCAGAAAATTAAATATATTTAAAGTACACTTAAGTACACATTTTTTTGACCTGGGTATATTGCTTTTAATTGATTATTATCATTATTCATTACAGTATAGATACGTAGATAATTACCAATTACTAATCCATTTATGGGCATTAAATCGTCTGATCCCCAAAAAACTTCATTGACCCATCTATATTTAAGAAAATGACTGATTATTTGCCCTATGTGCGTACACAGGCCTCCTTCAGCACATTCACTGCAGAGGCCTATTCACTTCACTACATGAGTGAAATGAATAGGCCTCTGTGACTATGCTAATAACCAATTAATTATCCTCGTTTTCTCCAATCCTTAAAATGGTTACAAGGCTAAACCAGCATGTGTATAGGCTACAGACTCTTTTTTTACACTATACTTGAAGTGTAATGAAGTGTACTATAGTGTAAACAAAACAAGATCAGGTGATAATAAAGATTATTAAATTCCGCACTTCCACTTATATCAGTCCGATATAGACTACAACATTTAAAAAGGCTGCAGCACACAAAGGGACTCTGAATATTGGTGGCAGCGGTGCAGTGAAACGCTACTCTCTACTGCATTCATCTTTGATATAGTTGGTAGTGTTATGTAGCAGCGAAGTGAAGAGCTAAAAGGTCAAATGTCCCATATCTACTTCACTGCCTTAAGAAAATGCAAATACGGCACTAAGAGGGCGATTTAATATCATATATACTGTATATGGTCTAGACTCCCAATAATATGCACATAGATTAAGTCCAGTGCTTGTGTATGTATATTTAATAAAAGTGTCCACATAAGAGCGTGGTGTTATCTCATTATGCAATAATTATGCTTTTAGTGCGGCGCTGGAGTCAAAAGGGCAAAGCCAGGCCCTCCTAGCGAATGTCACCAAATTACTCTGGTGTTGCTGATTTGTGATGAAATGCTAATTCTTTTGTTTCTACAAGAACATTAAGTCACAATTTGGTATTTTCATCCTGAACCGTGACCTAGATAGGTGGAGAGGAAGCCTCTACTGTTTGCATAGCAAGTAACGGAGTAATGAGTACAACTGCAATAATGGCGGGACATAATACTGCCCTACAAAGACAAAGTGTAGCAACTAAATATCTTTTCGAATTTGAGTTTAGATTGAAAAATGGTCTTCAATACACCTCCTTTATCTTGTGACGAAGCCATATGAGCCAAATGTGTCCCGTTTTACAGATATATCTATGTCAAATTTGCTACGATATCCAACTTTATGTAATACCAAGGCTGTCGAGGCATTTTTCTTACTTTCAATGTTAGCGTAGTTACTGCATTTTGCCTTTGTAGGGCAGAGTATTGCTGCTATCTTTGGTTCATGTGCAATGTCATGTGCATTTCTATTATGTTATTAATAGTGATATGACATCATAATGACATCTTGATTGCAGACCATAATGCAGAGCATGACTACTACATTTATATCTTCTCCTTATAAAATTTCAATCTGCTTCTCTAATGGTCCGTGTACATCAGGCGCTACCTACGCGACCCAGGTAGCTGGAGTGGTTGAAGAAGTTTCGCCATGAATTCGCTTTATTCGCTCAGGACGCGGCATTGACACATTTGATTCAGCTAATCACATAACAGCTCTGTCTTGACAGCCTGGGACATTCGTCGATATGAACGTTCCAATTGGTTTTCGCCCAACCGCGTCATAGCGAATTCGCTTAAGATTAGCTTGAGTTAAATCGTCAAAATTCGCTCTGGTCTCTCAAGAAGCTTCACTCCTGGCGAATTCGCCCTGGTAGCTTTATTTGCCTTCCCTCCATAGGAAAATAATGACTTCCGCCGCTCAGGTCGAGCAGTTCGCGCTTGGTGTTCACAAAGCTTTAGGCTATTGGTACTTGGTCTTGGTACCATCAACCCGCTATTACTCATTTGTACAGCTGTGCCATGAACTTGACTTGTTGTATATTAAGTCAAACATTTGTGGCATACGATACTATTCATAATACATAGTACAGTCAGCATCACTAGTACACAGGGTATGTCACAAGTACCATCCTACACTGTGATAGTAATATGAGAAAATTGACTGCAAGTTGACTGAGGATTAAACAAACATGCAAATGTGACTGCACTTCTATCTTCCAGTCCCATTTAAAGTCTGAAAGTAATTTATTTTCCATTAGGATGACTTAGTCTCAAAATAACAAAAACAGAACGTGCCATCAACCAAGCTATTCCATGTTCAGTCTGTTGTGCCAGAGAGCGTAAAAAAGTTATTATTTGTACATGAATATTATTCCATCTTCATGTGCAATATTTTATCTCAGACGCACAAGCCCCAAAAACAAAGGATTTTGTATACCTTTGGTGTGTGTGTGTGTGTGTGTGTGTGTGTGTGTGTGTGTGTGTGTGTGTGTGTGTGTGTGTGTGTGTGTGTGTGTGTGTGTGTGTGTGTGTGTGTGTGTGTGTGTGTGTGTGTGTGTGTGTGTGTGTGTCGTTGTGACAGTGTCTGCCTGTGTAAGACACGTGTTTGATTTCCAAGTGCTTTCACCTGTGAATTCAGCATCTGTAAGTGGTTTGGATGAAGAAAAGCAGCATCCCATTTGATATTTCGCTTGAAAGAGCAAACTAATCATATACCGCTTCAACTCACTTGTCTCTCTATTTCTCTCTCTATTGATCATTAGGAAATATAACTGTGACAGTTCACCCACACTTACATAGAAACAGACACAGACTCTTTTTTAATGTTGCATGGTAGAGTAGCTCACGCTAGGATGATAGCTAGCTAGCTAATCAAAGACAATGAATGAATATGCCAATGAATGTACAGCTGCTTGAATATCTTTCCTTTTTCAAAAGCAAGATGAATGCAACAGAACTGTGAAGAAAAGTGTGCAAAGACACTGTAACTAGAGTACCTTGTGTGTCTAGAAATGTGTTGTAAGAAAAAATATCCGTATTATCTTTATATTATTATTATTATTATTATTATTACTATTATTATTATTGTCGTTGTTATTAGTAGTAGTGGTAGAAAATGCTTCATTTGAACGTTTTCAACTTAAAGCTTTGGATTAACTGGTTGACATGAGCTATAGTCTTACTTCTTTACATTTTGTTTGGACAACCCTTTCCATTTTTATTAGATGAAGCAGTAATAGTATTATTGTTACATTACATGCCACTTTTGCTGGCGCTTTTTATCCAAAGCGAGTTACAGCCATTTTAGGTACAGGGTATTGGTTACAGGTCCTGGAGCAATGTGGGGTTAGGTGCCTTGATCAAGGGCACTTCAGCCATGGCTGAATGTGCTGGCAAGGGTGGGATTTGATCCTGCAACCCTCTGATCTAAAGACCAATGCTCTAACCCAGGCATCACCAACATGGTGCCCGCGGGCGCCAGGTAGCCCTCCAGGAGCTTATGATGTGCCCACCAAGGATGTTAGTAAACAGTGATGACTACAAGATTTTGGTCACAGTTAATGTTTTTCTTAATTTAAATATGAGATTGTTTCTTTATAACCTATAGCAAATGATCTTTCAATCATAGGGTGATTTGGGAATGAGGTCAAGACATCGGTAGAGGACTTTGAACAAACAAGTAGCTCTTGGGTAGCCCTTGGTAGCCCTCGAGTAGCCCTCAGACCCGGAAAGGTTGGGGACCCCTAGAGTTTAATCATTGATCCTATTGTTACTATTAGTATTATTTCCGTTATTAGTGTTAGTATTAGTATTATTATTGGTATTACTACTAGTAGTATTACTATTATGCTAGTATTATTTAATTATTCAAAGTCACCTTTCTTGACGTGGTGGGGGGTGGCTGAGGGGACCTTCCTGCTGTTATTAGCAATAGTGTCTAATCATTGGTCCTATTGTTACTATTAGTATTATTGCCGTTAATAGTGTTAGTATTAATATTATCATTAGTATTACTAGTATTAGTATTACTATTAGTGTTAGCAGTGTTTCCCACAGACATTTTGGAAACTATGGGGGCAGCCGGGATTTTTTTTTCCGGGGGGGGGGTGTTTTCACGCGGACCTTTGGGGGGGGGGGGGGGTTAAATGCAGTACAGTGAATCATTTCTGTTTACAACAGTTTAATTCGTCCCTCATGCAGGGGTCTATGTAATGAAAAAATAAATAAAACAAAATATGAGCCGAGATAAGAATTTAAGAGTACTGTGAAATTGTTAACGCATAGACAAAAAGGCTATGCCTTTTCCCCACACACACAGGCGTGCACATTCTACATGAGGGGTGCTGGCCAGTTTTTCAAAATTCCTCCCATTAAAATGGCTGAACAACATATTACACATTTATGTCTATATTCACATTCATTTCTATATACAGCCCGATGTCTCCTCTGCCGTGTCAATGAAGGCCTGTCACCTAACTCATTACAACTGTAAAGCAAAGCCCGGGGAGTGTTAGTAAACTCATCCCAACTGTCCCTTGTCTGAATGTTTTTTTATTGCTCCCAAACCCAAGTTAACTACAACAACTTGACTAGGCTTTTGATCCCTCTGTCTTTCAAGCACTTGTAGTTTTCTCTATAGGATGTATTTACTCCAGGAAAATGCGAAGGAAATCGTAATTCAAATCGTTTTTAACAAAAACGGATATCGTTAAAAAAAATATATATATATATATATACATATTTTATATATCACATATATATATATTTTACATTTTCGTAAACTATGGCGGCCAAATTTAAACTATGGCGGGCCGCCATAGTTTCCTCAATGTATGGGAAACACTGGTTAGTATTATTTAATTATAGTCACCTTTCTTGATGCGGCGCGGCATGGCGGAGGGGGCCTTCCTGCGTATCCGAGGCTGTCGATCCCGAGAGGCCACCTGCTCCGGGGACACCATGTGCCGCGCGTCGTAGCTAAGCCCCACCCTGTGCAGGTGTCCTCGCACGTGATTGGACAGTCCCACCCCCGACTCGAACACGGCCGGACAGTACGGGCAGGTCTTCATGTCATTCGAGAGACTGGCCGGGCCTCCTTCTCCGTCCTCCTCCTCGTCTTGCTCGGCGGCGAAGGAGTCCCGCATAGAGGCGTCGAGGTCGAGAGGAGGCGAGGGGACGTCGACGGCGACGTCCTCGCACTCCTCCTTGATGACCAGGTCGTTGATGTCGTCGCAGTCGCTCTCCTCCTCCTCCTCCGAGCCGTTGGAGCGCAGGACGTCCTTGCGCGGGGGAGGCAAGCGGGAGCGGTGAAGGTAGAGGGGGGGTTTCGAAGACATGAAAGAGTTTGAAAGTCTTCGTTGTTCGCCGCCACGGCCGAGGAAGGGGGACGATGAAAAATCTCGAGAGATGAAATCGAGAGACGAGCGTTCTTCATTGTCGTCGTCGTCATCGTTATCGTCGTCTTCGTCATCGAAATCATACTCATCTTCATCTTCAGTCAGTACTGGAGACATAGGCTCGGGTTTGGGCTTGCTCTTGTTGTGAAATGGTATGGACATTTTCCGCTTGGACACAGTTCTGTGGGGAGTAGTTGTGGGCTGGGGAGCAGGCGAGGCCTTGACACTGCTCTGAACGGGAATGTCGGAACGGTCCGATTGATGGTTTTCCTGAATCTCCTCAGCAGCAGCAGCGGTGCCGGCGGTGGTGGTGGAGCCAGAGGTCCTGTCTGTCACCATGGCATTAGAACAGGCGTCGGTAGCACTAATACGTTCTGTTGCCATGGCGTTGGAACAGGCCTCGGCGGTGGCACTAATATGTTTTGTTTTCTCCTTGTCTCCCGGCAACAGCGGCCCCAGCCCCAGCCCTGTCACTGTCACCTTCCCCGCCACCGGGGGCGCCGCGCATTTCTGACTGCCCCCCTTCTCCTCCTCCTCTTCCTCATCTTCCTCCCTCTCCTCCTCCCTCCTCCCCTCCTCCTTCTCTTCATGCAGGTGGCCTGTCTGTGTCACATCTATTCTTACTGTCGGCGGTGGCAGTGGCTGAGCAGGAGGAGATAATTTGCTTGGCTTGTCAAGTCTCGGGAGAGTGGTGCCGGCTGACAGCTTGTTTGTTGAGCTGCCAAAGCTCCAGTTGAACAGCGATGGCAGCGGCAGGCCGGGGCCAGGGCCGGGACCTCGCGGCTCCTTTACGGGCGAGGCTTTGTTGTCGTGGCGCGTGCGGAGGTCGGCCACAGCGCCGGCGGACCAAAAGGCCGGCGACACCTCGCCCTTGTGCAGCGCCAGCGGTGTCGGTGTCGGTGTCGGTGTCTGTGCAGTGGGTATCGACGTCTCCGAGCTCAGCTTTGGCCTCAGCTGTGACAGGTGTGCAGTAAGGCTGGCCCTAGCGTTAGCCACGCTACTGCTACTGCTGCTGCTGCTGCTTAACCTGCGCAGGTCCAGCGGCGGCTTGCTCAAATCAGGCACTCGACTAACAGGCTTCACCCCACCTTCCTCCTCGTCCACCTCATCCTCCTCCTCCTCCTCAACATACTCGTCCTCATCATCTTCCTCCTCCTCGTCCTCATTCTTGTCAAAATATGGCTGTCGGTGAATAAGTTCGATGTGCTTTTTAAGGATGTTGTCGTTGGGTGTGCTAAAGGGGCATATTTTACAGTGTAACAAAGTGAGACGCGTTATCGTACCCGTACCCAGCACCTCTTGTCGCACCATGGGCAGCCTCTCTCTGTCCTGACAGAGCGCCTGGTGTGGGGGGGGCACCTGAGGGACTGATGTTGTGTGATGATGTGTGGTGTGGTTTGTGTGGTGGTGTTGGGCAGACCCTGTGTTCTGTGTTATGGGGTTTGCCACCTGGTGGTGGTGGTGGAGGAGGGCGGCGGCGGAGTTTTGTGTTTTGTTGTTGTGGGGGGCGTGGTGGTTTTCCGGGCGGGCCGGCTGGGCGGGGCAGCGGTGCGCCTGCAGCTCCTGCTGCGAGGTGGCCATGAGGCTGCAGCCGTCGCAGCAGTAGTAGCGCTTGTCCTTCTCGTGCGTCTTGGCGTGCTGCACGAACGTCTTGGCGCAGCCGGTGCCGAAGACGCACTGCGGGCACTGCAGTCGGGCGCCGCGGCCCTCGTCCTGCGTCTCCGTCAGGCCCTTGATCTCCTCCATGAGGCGCTCGCGTCGCGTCTGGTGGATCACCATGTGGCGCTGCAGCGCAACCTCCGCGCGGAATGAGCGGCCGCACTCGCGGCAGATGAAGGGCCGGGGCAGGCTGGCGGAGTTGGCCGGGGCCTGGTGAATCAGCATGTGCCGGTGCAGGTGAGCCTTCTCCTTGAAGTTCACGTTGCACTTGACGCAGGGGAAGAAAAGCGGCTCGGACGAGTCGCTGTTCGGATCGGCAGGTTTGTGGGCGTCTGGTGGTGGTGGTGGCGTCCGACGATCAGCTGGACTCGCGATTACCTGATTCGGTTTGGCGCTCGCACTCTCTGTGTCGTCAACTCCGCTGCTCCCCTTGTAACAGTTATTGTTGCTAATAAAGTGCTCTTTTGTTTCTACCACTAACTCACTCACTGCTTGGGGAACCACTGCGGATGATTTGGTATTATTATTGTTAGGCTTTCGCCTAGCTTTGCGCTCTTTGCTAGCTAACGCGTTGTCGCTCTTGTCGTTGTTGCCGCTGTCGGAACAATCGTGCGTCAAGGACTGTTTGGCTAAGGGGACGAAGCTGCTGCTGCTGCTGCTTCTGTCATCCTCCCATCTCTCTTCTCTCTTGTCTCTTCTCGTCATCTCCTCTCCTTCGTCCTCTGTCCTCATTCTGTCCCTGTCCTCTGTTCTGTCCACCGCCGACGTGCTGATGGTGGTGGTGGAGGTGAGTTTGCGCTTGCGTCGGCTCTGGGTGATGGAGGGGGGTGGCGGCTCGGAGTCGGAGCGCTTGGGGCTGGTCATCAGGAAGTGCATGAACTCGCTCTGCGGCTCCCAGGTCGCGTCTTCCTCGCAGTCTTCCGACGAGCTCTCCGAGGATTCAGAGCCGAAGTCCCACAGCGATCGGCTGCCGGCGCCGGAGTTCGTGTTGGAGTTGGACTTGGTGTTGGCCGCCGCCCTGCTACTCCCCCGATTTCCCGCCTGATTCTGATTCTGATTCTGATTCTGGCCAGCAGCACTGGTACCGTTACCGTTACCAGCACTAGCAGAGTTGTTGTTGTTATTGTACATGGTCCGTTTCCGTGGCGACTGGAGACGCGGCAGCTCGAAGTTGCTGTCATCGCTATCAGACGCGGCCTCGGATGCCGATGCCGACGCCTCCTCGTCCGACTTCGTGTGAGGCTTGGTTTTCGCAAAACGGATCCCTTCGGCCGCTTTCGCCTTCGCAGATCTGACGCCGCTGACCAGCTGAGGCTCTGCTGTAAGACGTGCCAGACGCGAGTTCTTCCTCCTTGCTACACCTTCTATCGTCTTTGCGTCGCTGCCACGGCGGCTGGTTGGATCAGCACCACCATCTCCACATGCGTTCAGTCGCTGGGCCGATGCCGAGGCGCCATCTCCGCCTGGCTCTGACTGGGGTCCATTGAATGTCCTGTGCTCCACAGAGTCCACAGAGAGACCAGCGGGGCCGGCGGTGGCGGTGGAAGTGTTGGTGGTGCCCTGGGATATGCCCTGGGCAGGAGGAGGAGGTGGAGAGAAGGAGGAGGAGGAGGCGGACACGGAGGACGAGGAGGTGCGGAGCATATGCCATGGCCTGTCAGAACCGGAACCGGAACTGGAACCAGAACCGGAACCAGAACCCGGCTCCAGAACCTCTTGGTCCTCTTCCGCTCGCCGCCTTATGTCCGCCATGCTGGCTCAACATTCTAGAAGAGAAAAAGAAGAAGAAGAAGAGAGAGAGAGAGAGACAGTGAGTTGGAGACATAGAAACATACGAGACACAGATAGTAAGTGAAGAAGAAAAAGAGAGAGAGAAAGAGAGAGCGAGAGAGAGAGAGAGAGAGAGAGAGCGAGAGAGAGAGAGAGAGAGAGAGAGAGAGAGAGAGAGAATGAGTAGGAGACATAGCGAGGTGGGCACAGAGACATAGTCAAACATACGTGCGATTAGGAAAAAACCTTTCAGTTGATTTTAACCCCTTAAGACGCGGCTTCATGAATTTGTTGTTACCAGTATGGTAATGACCAAGTCGGGGTGCATTACTAAAGGGCCTGTGTAGTGTCGTACTATTGTAGTGCTATGGTAGTTACATTTCAGTGACTATTACAGCGTGCCACTGGAGGTACGGTGTGCATTAAGGGGCTACAAAAATCAAAAACAATCTGTGGGCTACTATATTAAAAATCACTGACGCGTATCGGCCCTACAGCCTTCATCAAGGTGTGACGTGTGATTAGGCTTTTCACAATGATCGAGTGGCAAGACACCTCTTAAAAACAACCTACAGGAGGGAAAGGGGGAGAGAGAAGGTGAGGGAGAAGGTGAAAAGGTTTTAAGTCGACACTGTGACATCACACAACGGTGGAATTAACAACAGTAGCCTAGCCTAGCGTGCACGCGGATCGAGGAGAAAGGGAAGAGAGGAGGTTGACGGTGACAGTGTCACCTTAGGCAGGTGCCATCTTGGCGCCCGGCAAGGTGTGAAGTGACAACTTTGCCTGAAGAGAGCAAAGCAAACCACAGCAAAGCAAAGCTGGTGGACGCTCAGCTACGCTCAACAGCTGACCTGTTATATCCCCCCTACTGCTTGCCCAAATGGAGAGGGAGGTAACAGTGGAGTGTGTATATATGTGTGTGTGTGTGTGTGTGTGTGTGTGTGTGCGTGTGTGCGTGTGTGTGTGTAGGGGGGTGTGGCAACAGGAGGGGCATTCATCACTCACAGACTCATAATTGCCCTCACCAACCCACAAAACACCCCCAATGCCCGCCCACACACACACACACACACACACACACACACACACACACACACACACACACACACACACACACACACACACACACACACACACACACACACACACACACACACACACTCCAACAAGTTCCCTGTCCCCACCTCTATTCACAGCCTGGTCTATAGTCTTCTTTTTCAAGACCTGTGGGAGGAGTGTGTGTGTGTGTGTGTGTGTGTGTGTGTGTGTGTGTGTGTGTGTGAGACAGAGGTGTGTGAGAGGGAGAGAAAGAGAGAAAGGGCTGGGTGGTTAAAAGAGAGAGAGGAGTGGTAGTGTGTATGTGTGAGAGAAGGGGATAGTGTGTGTGTGTGTGTGTGTGTGTGTGTGTGTGTGTGTGTGTGTGTGTGTGTGTGTGTGTGTGTGTGTGTGTGTGTGTGTGTGTGTGTGTGTGTGTGTGTGTGTGTGTGTGTGTGTGTGTGTGTGTGTGTGTGTGTGTGTGTGTGTGTGTGTGTGTGTGTAAAGAGGGGTGGTAGGTGGTTAATCATGTGTACACACACCAGGGAGAACACCACCAAAGTTCTCAGCCTCCTCGCTCTCTAAAATTGACCAATTACCATGGGGCCCAGAGTGCAGGGCCAATGAGAATGGCCCAATTGCCATGGGGACCAGAGTGCCGGGCCAATGAGAACGGGCCGTGCCTTAGCACCCTCTGATGGTGCCAAAGCCGGGCTCAGCAGGCCACCGTTGTTCCTCTCGGTCCTGACAAATTGGTACACATGCGCCCAGTCTAACGGTACACATAGACAAATAGAAGCATACGCGCACACACACACACACACACACACACACACACACACACACACACACACACACACACACACACACACACACACACACACACACACACACACAGAGACACACGCACACACACAGAGACACACACACACACACACACACACACACACACACACACACACACACACAATCAAAAAAAGGGTCACACATGGGTATACAAGTCCAAACACACACCTGGACATGCGTTCACGCTTACACGCACACTCACCCGCACCCGCACACGCACACATACACACACACACACACATACACACACAAACACTCGCACAACCATGCGTGCACACGCACACGCGCATGCGCGCGCATGCGCGCACACACACACACACACACACACCAGATCGCCTGTACTGTGTCAAGGAACCCAGACAACTACAGGCCTTGCCTCTGAGTGTGTCAGGAGATAAGCTCCAACACCCTTCTCTTCCCCAAGTTATGACAATCTTTAAATGTGTGTGTGTGGTGTGTGTGTGAAGAGCGCTTCCCTATTTGTAAGTCTGTGTTAATGTGTGTGCATTTTCAGTGAGCAGCCCTCGAAATCTGCAAGTCTCCATAAGTAAGTCCGCGACACACAGAACCGCGCGCACACACACACACTCTCTCTCTCTCTCTCACACACACACACAAATACACCCTCTCTCTCTCTCTCTCTCTCTCTGTCTCTCGAACACACACACACACACATACACACAAACACACTTCTGTGTCGACCTGTTCTCTCTCTCCTCTACTCTGTGCTCCTCAATGCTCTCTCTCAGCTCAACAGGAAGCGGCGTTGCTAACGAAGTGGTAAATTCAGTGTTAATGAGTGGCTTCACTGTTGCCACCTCGGAGGTAAAACCTCTCCCTGCTCCCCGCTCCCTCCATCTGCCACGGTGTGAGGAGGAGGAGGAGGAGGAGGAGGAAGGAGGAGGAGGAAGATGTGGAGGAGGAGGATGGGTCTACGTGTGTGTGTGTGTGTGTGTGTGTGTGTGTGTGTGTGTGTGTGTGTGTGTGTGTGTGTGTGTGTGTGTGTGTGTGTGTGTGTGTGTGTGTGTGTGTGTGTGTGTACATGTATGTGCGCGTGTGTGTGTGTGGATGTGCGTGCGTGCATGTGTGTGTCTGTGTGACAGCATATATTTACGTCTCTGTGTGTGTGTACATGTGTGTGTGCGTGTGTGTGTGGGTGTGCGTGCGTGCATGTGTGTGTTTGTGTGACAGCGTATATTTACGTCTGTGTATGTGTGTGTTTGTGTGTGTGCGTGTGTGTGTGTGCGTGTGTGTGCGCGCATGGGGTGGGGGGTGTAAGGACTTCTGGGAGGGAGGGGGAGGCAGAGGAACATATGCCCTATGTTTTTTTTTCTTCTTCTTCTTCGTCTTCGTCGTCTTCCCTTCTGAAAAGCCAACTTACACTGCTTACACCCAGCACAGCAGGGGTGGCTGGGCCAACCAAAACCAGATCGCACATCTCACATCTCACATTCACCGCAGGCTCATTAGCCAACTACCACATGCTCCTCTCTAAGCACCAAGCACAGTGCCACAGAGGGGTGAAAAAACAACTACAGTGGATTTGGATTAAAGAGATTTATACAATATATGCTTAAAATCTCTAATTGACAAGATACTCTGTATCGTCTGTATAATATAACACATGAAAACAAAAATGATCAACCCACACTTTTTGAACAGCTGCATCTATTTCTTCTGGAATCGACTCAAATAGAATAGAATCGAATCAAATAGAATACAATAGAATAGAAGAGAACAGAGTACCTTTCATTGCTACTATGCATTCTGCTTGTCATGTCTCCCAATAATCCCTGACTTCATTCATCGTGGCTCATGAATGACATTATGGAACACAGAGAGAGACGGAACACGGAACACTCCAGAAGCGATCTCATCTCATCTCATCTCTGCTCTGGAGGAGGTCCTATTGTGTTGTATGCACTCACAAGCGAGCCACAGGAGCGCTTCACAAGTCGGTGACATGGCATATGTCGGCAAAGGCAAGGCTTTTTGGAACCATTTTTTTTGGTTGCTTTCCCCCCCGCCTTTTCAATCTTTTTTTTATCACTTGCACTAACACTCGTGTTGCACCTCGTCTCGAGGTTACTGCTGGAAAAATATGAGCTGATAATTGCTTATTATCATTACACATTATGCTGCCTCCCGCCACACGCAAATCAACTTCCCTCCCGGCTGCATTTAATACTCGTATAAAGACACCGGAGAAAAAACGCTGCACTCTTCTCTTGTGTTTCTGTACTTGAAATCTAAATAAAATACCTTGCAATCTTATCTTAGTCTTAAAGAAGATAAGTTAGATATGTTTTTGGGGTTTTATGGATTTATTCAGGACAGAACAGTGGGAGAGTTTGACAGGAAATGAATGGGAGACGGAGAGGGAGAGAGAGAGAGAGAGGGGAAGGATAGGTACAGGACCTTGGGCTGGAATCAAACCCGGGTCGCCAGTGTAATGGCACAGCGTCTTTGCTCATTGATTCACCACTCCCCTGTCAAATGTCAACATAAATCGCCTCCCGCCACACGCAAATCAACTTCCAATTTAATAGTCATATAAAGACACCGGAGGAAAAACGTGGCGCTCTTCGTCTTCTTCTTTTGTGTTGCTGAACTTGAAATCAAAACAAAATATCTTGCAATCCATTTCCTAATCTTATTTTCCTGATAAAAAATGTTAACATGTGTTTTTATTGGTTTTATGGATTTATTCAGGACAGGACAGTGGGAGAGTTTGACATGAGTGGGAGACAGAGAGAGAGAGAGAGAGAGAGAGAGAGAGAGAGAGAGAGAGAGAGAGAGAGAGAGAGAGAGAGAGAGAGAGAGAGAGAGAGAGGAAGGATCGTCAAAAGACCTTGGGCTGGAATCGAACCCGGGTCGCCAGCGTAATGGCACAGCGTCTTAGCTCATTGAGCCACCACCGCCCCATCAAATGTCAACATAAAGTTAAAGGGACACCGTGTGAGATTTTTAGTTGGTTAGTTTAGGTTTCAACTTGAGGTAGGCCCAAGTAGACAATTTGGTCAGAAAAGGAAGTCAAAAAAACAGGAAAACCAATTAATAAGTAAAAAGTAACAAGTAAAAAAGTAACAATCTCATCCTGAAAACGAATATGCGAGTGAAATTAACATTACACCTGGCTCAATGTCAGTATCAGGAAAATTCCGATACTTAGGGAAAATTCAGATCCGATCCGATCTCTGAATTATGTTGATATCTGATCCCGATACTGATACACCGATATCGATATCCCATCCCTATCACATACTCCATTAATACACTATGTATAATAACATGACTTGAA
>NC_085862.1:7452093-7454593 GCF_034702125.1 Engraulis encrasicolus | reverse complement strand
CTACATTTGCACATCAGCTACTAAATATATCCTTGTACATTTTTGACTTGTGATTTTTTTCGGTTGTCATTGAAATGATCATCTGTCTGCATATTACTGCTAAATCTCATTTTATTTCCGCTTGCAGTGTTAGCATTATTTGTTTATTTAATGAGTAGTTATTTTGATAATGTTATTTATTCTTGCCATTCACTCTGCTGTTCATGAAATGTATGATATCTTGCTATTGGCAGTACTTTCACTATGCACTACAGAAAATACAACCAAAAAAGGCTTATCCAACTGCCATAAATGTTTAAATAAGCTTAGGTGTAAGATAGTGATGGTAGCGATAGTGATGTTCTGGAGTGTTGATGTTCTGGATGTTCTGACTGTTAAACTGTAGTGGAGGATTGCGGTAATAATAATAATATGTCATAATTTTAAGCTCATTTTGAAGTGATAGTATTTAAATAAATACAGAAGAATCTTGAAGGCTCCATTCTTATTTACGTCTTGTTTACAACAATAGTTCACAAAAAACGTTCAAGGAAAAATATGTTTACCCCGTATTTGTATGTTTATCAGCTAGTGTCCCTATAAACACCTGCATTCAGCTACTTCGCACACAGTAACAAATTATGACACATTTTTATGTCTAGACAGTTTGGAGAATCTAATGCACATATAGGTCAGAGAGATATTTCTTGGAAGCTTTTTACGTGTCTGCCAACTTGTGCTCGTGTAGAGTTGCTTGCTTCTGCAGAAATGACTATGCAGCTGGGCTATATCCAAAGGCTAAATAAGGTTTCCTTACACAGATGGTGAATATCTACTAGGGCTGCACAATTAATCGAAAATAATCGAAAATCGTCCTCGTAATATAGCAAATTGTCCAGGTACACTTTTTTTTAGCATTATGTGTGTGAAAAAGTGGTCAGGACAAGCTAGGTTTATCTGAAAAGTGGTATGGACATGTCCCAACCATCCACGCCTAAAATTACACCCATGCTTGTGCCTATTTCATTATTTTAATATCTAAATGTGTCTTGTATCTTGTGATATGGTATATTATTTGTGTTACTATTTGCACTTTTTAATTTCTATTTATTTAAAAATATATACTTATATATATTTTAAAACTTAATATCCATGCTTTGCTGCAGTGTGAGATCTAACTTCAAGGGGCTCTTATCCATCAGTTCCTCATTAAAAAAATAAAAATAAAAATAAAAACATTTTGCAAAGTGTTTTTACTAACTTGTGTTTTTAAAATGAAACCAACTTTATTCTAGCCCTATGGAGGAGGGGATCCTAATGCTTTTGTGACTTTATTATTGATCATTATTACGATGTACTTTTAATTGGAAATCTAGGAGGATTTTTTAAAAAAAACATCCGTTCAACTGAAGGCACCTGGTGTGCTGTGCAAAGGAAGTTCAGCCTGTCTTGAAACCAAAAGACAGAACTTTGTTTCATACCGTGTGCAGCCCAGGAGTCACAGGCATTTGGACCATTCACTGACATGGATGTTTAAGATCTTCCATGCGGGATATTATTTTGGATGTTTTGGTCCGTCTTCCTGACAGGGTCCGACGAACAACAACTTAATGACCCTTTAAAACCTGCAGACGGTTTTCCTCAGGCCAAAGCAGTGCGAAGGAGTCCATGATGCAAACCCAGTGCAATGTAGTTGTACAACGTGAGATCGAACAGCCAGCCAGGCCTCCACTAAGGCTAAGCTAACACACAGGGCTGGACTGGGATGTAAAAACAAGTTCGGGCATTTTCAGCGGAAACTAGTTCGGGCAGCAGTGGCGTAATGGGTAGCCTCTTACTGCAGATGGGGTCGCCGGCGGGCCAAATTCACTATTTTCTGAAAATACTCAACTACATCATAACAACGTTGCTATGACAGTGCCGTGAGCCTTAAATAACACATTAACAGACATAGAAATTACAATTTTGGTGACAGTAAGGTTATAAAATAGGTGCTTCGCTAAGGGGTTAAATAGATGGGTTTTAGGTCAGAGGGTTCGAATCAGACACTCCACACTTCATGGCTGAGGGGCCCTTGAGCAAGGCACCTAACCCCCACACACACTGTTCCAGGGACTGGAACCAATGCCCTGTAAACAACTTTAAGTCACTTTGGATAAAAGAGGCAGCTAAGTGTAATGTAATGTAATGTAATGTAATGTTGTCCACCAGGCATCCCAGACAGACAATGAAGCATATAACGACTTTAAAGGGACACTGTGTGAGATTTTTAGTTGTTTATTTCCAGAATCCATGCTACCCATTCACTAATGTTACCTTTTTCATGAATATTTACCACTACCATGACATTCTAAGTATTCATTATGACTGGAAAAATTGCACTTTTCATACATGAAAAGGGGGATTTTCTCCATGGTCCGCCATTTTGAATTTCCAGAAATAGCCATTTTTAGCTGCAAAAATGACTGTACTTTGGCCATACTAGAAAATATTTGTTTATTACTTAGTAAACTATCATGAA
>NC_085862.1:7439593-7447093 GCF_034702125.1 Engraulis encrasicolus | reverse complement strand
TCGGGCCTGCCTGTGTGAGACACATCAGGGCTCTTAAATGCAGAGCGGTGTCAGGCGCCACGCGGATCAAAATGAAACAGCGCTGTACTACACTGCACAGGCACAGGCACAGGCCCATTGCCTTTCTTTACAAGGCATAATGTGAAGGGCGAGTCTGGTGTCTGTGTCTGTGTGTGTGTGTGTGTGTGTGTGTGTGTGTGTGTGTGTGTGTGTGTGTGTGTGTGTGTGTGTGTGTGTGTGTGTGTGTGTGTGTGTGTGTGTGTGTGTGTGTGCGTGTGTGCGTGTGTGTCTGTGTGTGTGTGTGCATGTGTGTGCGTGCGTGCGTGCGTGTGTGTGTGTGTGCTTGTGCGTGTGTGTACATGTGTGCGTGTGTGTACACATGTGCGTGCGTGCGTGTGTGTCTGTGTGTGTGTGTGTGTGTGTGTGTGTGTGTGTGTGTGTGTGTGTGTGTGTGTGTGTGTGTGTGTGTGTGTGCGCGCTGAGCAGGCACTGGCCCATTGCCTTTCTTTACAAGGCATAATGTGAAGGGCGAGTCTGCTGCCTCTGCGTGCGTGCGTGTGTGTGTGTGTGTGTGTGTGTGTGTGCGTGCGTGTGTGTGTGCGTCTGTGTGTGTGCGTCTGTGTGTGTGTGTGTGTGTGTGTGTGTGTGTGTGTGTGTGAGTGCGTGTGCGTGTACACACGTGTGCGTGTGTGTGTGTGCGTGTGTGCGTGCGTGCGAGTGTGTGTGTGTGTATGTGCGCGCTGCGCTGCGCTGCGCTGCGCTGCGCTGATATAGAGACAGATATGGAGGGAGGGAGAGACAGAGTGAGCAAGATAGAGAGAAGACAGAAAGAACAGGAAAGATTTTGTGGCCTAACTTACTGGCTATGGAAATTCCCATGGAAACGATATAAAAAATACATATTTTCATATATCATATCAGACTATGACTATGATTAAGCCATACTTGGAGCAGCAGAGTCCACACACACACACACACGCACAACACACACCAAATACACACCAAGATGACACACACAAAATGTAATTTCTTAGAGCAGGGATGTCAAACTCAGGCCCAGGGGCCAAATTTGGCCCGCGGAGCCATTTTATTTGGCCCGCGAGATCATTTCAAATGTGTATTACAGTTGGCCCTCATACACCACAACTGTGTAGTTTATTAAGAGTTGAACATGAAAATGCGAATATCACAGGAATATGAGTGGGCCCAGGCCATTGCAGCTCACACTCAAATTCAACAGAATATGTGCAGGCACATTTGAACTATTTGGTTGAATTTAAACATGAGCAATTTTAGTCCATTTTTGAAAGAAAAAAAAAATATATATATATTGAGTTTGGCCCGCGACTTCGCTGCAGCTTTTGATTTTGGCCCTCGGTCGATTTGAGTTTGACACCCCTGTCTTAGAGCAACGTTCATTCTTTTTCAGAACCACGCACTCTTTTCCCCAGCACATTTCATCATGCCAACGTTGTTCCCTTGTCTTCACCAGGAATTGTCTCCACCTGTTTGCACCTGAGTCTCCCTAGCACAGCACAGACACGCACGCCTGCACGCACGTATGCACGCACGCACAAAGACACGCACACACACCTCATGTACGCACACACACACACACCAAACACACGCACACACACTCACACTCAAGGAGGCAGAGGGAGAGCAGTTGTAGAGGTGCACGCACGCACGCACAAAGACACGCACACACACAGACACACCTCATGTACGCACGCACATACAGTCCCAGGAAAAAGTTTGTACACCCTTTGAAATTTCTTACATTTCTGTCAAAATTGATTATAAAACATGGTCTGATCTTCCCGGAAATCTCAAGAAGGAACAATCAGAGTCTGCTTTAATTAATTCCACCCAAACATTGACATGTTATAATATTTTTATTGGTCATAAGGCCATAACATTCACAGGAGAGCAGGGCATAAGTAAGTACACCCTTGCATTAAGTAGGTTTTAACCCTCAGTTAGTTGAAATATCATCGACCAGACTTGTCCTGTAGTTGCAGATCAGATTAACAAAACAATCTGTTTATATCTAGTCTCCATCTTCTTTAGAGAACTGCCTCTCGTCAGCAAGGTTTGTGGGATGTCTGGAGTACATAGCTTTCTTGACTTCATGCCATATAATCTCAATTATTTTTTGTCAGGGCTTTGACTGGGCTATTTCAGAATGTGTATTTCATTATTATGAAGCCATTCTAAAGTCGATTTGCTTCTAAATTATGGGTTGTTGTCACATTTCATGACCCATACTCTTGTGTGCTTCATCTTTGTGACAGACTTCCTCACGTTTTTTTCTGTAAAATATCACAATAAACTTGAGTTCATTGTTCCACTGATGATCGCAAACTGTCAAGGGCCTGAGGCAGCAAGGTAGCCGCATATAATGACGCTCCCGCCACCATACTCAGAAGAGGAGATGTAACCAAGAATAGCTAAAAATTGGATTGATTCTGCCAATCTAAAATTAATGGGGTTTCTGTCCAAAAAAATATTGCTGCACCTTTGAGGTTTGCGAAAAAGCATTTATATGCTTCATAGAATTACTGCAAAATATTCTGTAGACCAACGTTGAAACCAAAGTTGAATTGTTCAGGGGAACACACAATGTCATGTTTGGAGGAGAACTGGAGAACCACACCTTCACCAAAACATCATCTCCACCTTTGAGTATGGTGGCGGGAGCATCATTATATGCGGCTACCTTGCTGCCTCAGGCCCTTTTCAGTTTGCTATTATCAGTGGAACAATGAACTCAGAATTTTATAGAGATATTTTACAGAAAAAAAGTGAGGTAGTGTGTCACACAGTTGAAGCACACAAGAGGATGGGTGCTGAAATGTGACAACAACCCATACTTTAGAAGCAAATCGACTTTAGAATGGCTTCATAATAATGAAATACACATTCTGGAATAGCCCAGTCAAAGCCCTGACAAAAAACCATTGAGATTATATGGCATGAAGTCAAGAAAGCTATGCACTCCAGACATCCCACAAACCTTGCTGACGAGAGGCAGTTTTCTAAAGAAGAGGGAGACCAGATACATCCAGATTGTTTTGTTAATCTGATCCGCTACTACAGGAAACATCTGGTTGAGGTTATTGCGACTAACTTAGGGTTAAAACCTATTGAATGCAAGGGTGTACTTACTTATGCCTTGCTGTCCTGTGAATGTTTACATCTTATGGCCAATGAAAATATGAAAACTTGTAAATGTTTAGGTTGAATTAGTTAAAGCAGACTCTGGTTGTTCCTTCTTGTGATTTCCGGGAAGATCAGACCATGTTTTATGACCAATTTTGACAGAAATGTAAGAAATTTCAAAGGGTGTACAAACTTTTTCCTGGGACTGTACACACACACACACACACCAAACACACACACACACACACACACACACACACACACACACACACACACACACACACACACACACACACACAGACACACACACACACACTCACACTCAAGTGATAGGGAAGAGAGAGAGCAGTTATACTGTAGTGATCTTAGGTGCTGTTTCCACGTAGCAGGATATTTTTTTAGCAGGGTATTTTTTTCTCCTGCTACGTGGAAACGCAACATGTGGATAAAAAAATCCTCCATTGTAACAAATGCGTTTCAGACCCCTAAACAGGATATTTTTTTCTCCTGCTATTTTTTTCTCCTGCACCTGGATTTTTAAATATCTGCTATGTGGAAACGGAAGGCCAAAACCAATGCAAAACCAATACAAGCAGGAGAAAAAAATATCCACATATAAAAATATCCAGCTACGTGGAAACGGCACCTTAAAGAGGCTATAGCTCCCCAGAGGAACCAGTGTGCCCCCCAGGCAACCCTCCAGTCCAGCCCCAGCATCAGAGGCACGCCACAGGCAGAGGCAGCCAGGAGACATGGAGGCAGGCAGGGGATGGAGAGATGGAGAGAGAGATGGAGAGAGAGAGAGAGAGAGAGAGAGAGAGAGAGAGAGAGAGAGAGAGGTGGAGAGAGAGAGAGAGAGAGAGAGAGAGAGAGAGAGAGACATGGAGGCATCCGGAGAGGGATGGAGCTGTCCGGAGAGAGAGAGAGAGAGAGAGAGAGAGAGAGAGAGAGAGAGAGAGAGAGAGAGAGAGAGAGAGAGAGAGATATGGAGAGAGAGAGAGAGAGAGAGATATGGAGAGAGAGAGAGAGAGAGAGATGGATGGAGGCAGGGAGGGATGGAGAGATTGAGAGAGAGAGAGAGAGAGAGAGAGAGAGAGAGAGAGAGAGAGAGAGAGAGAGAGAGAGAGAGAGAGAGAGAGAGAGAGTTATGGAGAGACTCATGGTGTCATGGAGAGATGGAAGGATGCAGAGATGGGTTGGAGAGTTGTAGGCGGGGGGATAGAGAGAGGGAGACATGGAACTATGTAGGGATGCACCCGATACTGCTCATTATACTCGTACTCATACTTGTCAAGCACTTGCCAATACCAGGAACGATACTGCTATTACACGAAACAATGCAAAATCTTGTCATGTTCTGTGGACTTGAAAGCAGCATGGAAAAAAGTGCCACCTCATACATTTACTAACATTTAAATCTACATGGAAATGGTCAATAAAAACATCACAGGTGGAAAAAAACAAGGCCATGCAGTTATTTTCATTGTATTTTTGTGGTAAAAGGTATCGGTATCGGTGCTCGGTATCGGCAAGTACACACATTAATGAACTCGTACTTGTAGCGGTTTTCAAAAAAGTGGTATCGGTGCATCCCTAGAACTATGAGTCATGGAAATAGAGGAGAAGCAATGGAGTCATGAAGGGGTGGAGGGATGGGTGGAGTAGAGAGAGGAATGGAAGGAGGGGCGTGATGGGGGGATGAGTAGGGAAAGAGAAGGAGGGAGGCATGGAGGCAATAGGTAGAGTAGAGAGCAATGAAAGGAGGGCGTGTTATACAGTAAAAGTGAAAGAGTGAGCGCTAAGCCCCCCAAATTTGGGCTTGCATGCCCACGGGGACCCCGGTTCGAGTTCGGCCGGAGTCATTTCCCGATCCCACCCCGTCTCTCTGTCCCATTCGCTTCCTGTCACCATCTCAGACTGTCCTGTCAAATAAAGGCATAAAAGCCCCTAAAAATATTTACAAAAAAAAAAAGAAAAGGTGAAAGAGTGAGAACCGGGGATGGAGGGATGGAGTGATCACAGTGATACGTAGAGACGGACACATGAAAGGAGAGACGGAGGGAGGGAGTTCAAGGAGAAAGAGATGAGAGGGAGGGATAGTATGTACGTACAGTCAGACCCACCAAGAATTCGTCATTTCCTGATTTGCAACTTTTAACACATCTTCAGCAAATCCCCAACCTTGTTTGCCTACCAGTCATCCAGTAAATTACGGAAGTTTATCTCGTGTGACTGCACAGAGATAACTCGGTCCTGCGCAAGACTAACACTTATGCCGTGCAAATATACAGTATGTTAGTAGTATAGACTAATTACTGAATTCTATTACAACTTGGCAATCACACAGCGTTGGAAAGCTGAAATTCCAAGCTTTCAGAAAAGGTACGGTAGCCTTGGCCACTTTTTCCATATTTGAAGGCCCTGGCTCGGAGTCGTGGCAAAGAAGGTGGATCTAACAAGAGGCGTCATTTTGTTTCTTTTCCGGTATCCACTTTATGTCGGGTGAACGCCCCTTTAGGAGACCTTCGGTTAGGAGACCTTCGGAGTCCTGAGGTTGAGAATCAATGAAGTCCCCTTAGCGCTGTAGATGGCGGTAGCGCACGCCTTGCCCAAACACCTCAAAAAGAGAAGAAGAAGTAGGGGACAACGCCCCCTTAGGAGACCCAACTTGAGCACACGCTTTTGCATTGAGTGGGCGTGTTTTGCGATATCTTGCTCTGATTCAGTATTTTTGGTCGCGGTCTGGGAGGAGAGGGGAGTGGTGGACAGGACATCAGTATTCAATGCCAGCCGCTGTCAATGGCATCAATTGTGGAGCTAAATGAAGAGGTGGAGAGGCCCCATTGACGCTCATTAACTCCCAACAGCCACTCAATCAAACCCTGCTCACCACATATCAAAAGCACTGCTGGGGCGGACCAGGGGGAGTTGCAGGGGCCCACAGGGGGAACTGGGGAGGGACATCTTGGGATAGGGGATAGGGGGATAGGGGGATGGGGGTGTATGGGGGTATGATTGTTAAGAGCTGGTACTACTAGAGTGAATTCTGGTGGGAGGAGTGTCAGAGAGGGTATCAGGGGAGTGGTCAATGGGGACCAGAGAGGGAGGTGTGTGTGCGTGTGTGTGTGTGTGTGTGTGTGTGTGTGTGTGTGTGTGTGTGTGTGTGTGTGTGTGTGTGTGTGTGTGTGTGTGTGTGTGTGTGTGTGTGTGTGTGTGTGTGTGTGTGTGTGTGTATATGTGCATGCGTGTGTGTGTGTCAAGGGAGTGGTCAGTGGGGAGTAGTGAGGGATGGAGGGACATCTTTAGAGACGGGGGTGTGGATGGATCATTTGATTGTTACGTCAGCGATATACCAGAGTAGCCTACGTGAGATGGGGATGTATGTTGGGGGGTTTCAGAGGGTGGATGTGATTGTTACCTTAGCAATATAGAGTAAGTACTGTTGAGTAGGTGTAGGTAGGTTTTTTTTTTGGGGGGGATCTGGTGTTAGGGGCCTAAGGAGGGTATGTGGAGAGGGGGGGGGGTGTGGAGGGATGTATGATTGTTACCGCTGTGGCCTGGGAGGGAGCAGACTGGGGGGGGGGGTAATATGGGGGTACTGTGGTGGTTTGGGGTGTTATGGGGGGTGATTCTTACCTCAGAGGCTTGGAAGGGGACTGTAGGCCTATGTAGGGGTATTGTGGTGGTTTTGGGGGGTATGGATTTTGGGAGGGGGAGAATAGGTTGAATATGGGGGCGTTATTGTTACCTCAGTGGCCTGAAAGGCTGGGGGCAGGGGGGTAGTTGGATTTGGGGGTATTGTGGCGGAGTGTGAATTAAAGGGCGGGGGGGGGGTGTTGGTTTGAATATGGAGGGGGGGCTTGGTTTGAATATGGGGGTGTGATTGTTACCTCAGCGGTCTGAGAGGGAGGGGGCACAGCAGGCAGGAGGGGGGAGTGAAATTGGGGGAGTGGATTTGAATGGGGGGGGGGGGCTGGTTTGAATATGGGGGTGTGATTGTTACCTCAGCGGTCTGCCTGCAGCTCAGCTCCGTGGAGGGATGCAAATTGCCCCCCAAGGGAGGCGAGAGGGAGGAGGGGAGAAGGGGGGGGGGGGACCGCTAGCCAGGAGGAGAGGAGAGGGGGACACTAATGAGTGTAATGGTAAATGTATACAAAAGAGGAAAGGAAAGAGACACGTGTGTCTGTGTGTGTATCGACGTGTGTGTGTGTGTGTGTGTGTGTGTGTGTGTGTGTGTGTGTGTGTGTGTGTGTGTGTGTGTGTGTGTGTGTGTGTGTATCAGTCTTTCTGTGTGTGCGTGTGTATCTGTCTTTCTGTGTGCGTGTGTCTGTGTGTGTG
>NC_085862.1:7424593-7429593 GCF_034702125.1 Engraulis encrasicolus | reverse complement strand
AAGAAAAAAAAGGACAACAAAACCCTGGCTAGTAGTGAAATGGTCAGTGACGAGGGAAAACCAGCAAAAAAGCAAAACAGTTATAATGTATGAATACACAGGAGGTTCAGGGTTAGCCTGATTATCATCGACTTTCAAATCTATTCGAGACTTGGTCTGACCAAGAGCATAACAATTAACATTTCCCAAACAGCATTTTCCAAATGGCCTCCCTTGATTTGCTAATGACTGTTTACTTCCCAACAAAGTGGGAGGAGTTCCCGTATTTGCCTGACTGGTAGCAACGCTGAAGCTGTTGCGTCACTAGGAGGTCACGGCCTGGCTAGTGTAGGGTAACCTCTTACCTATTTAGACAGGAGTTGGTGAAGAAAAGTCGCAGGCCCCAGCCACACACTACCTCACACACACCTGGAAGGCAGGTGAGGACAGACGTGCACGCAGACACACACACACACACACACACACTAGCGCACACACACACACACACACACACACACACACACACACACACACACACACACACATACGCACACACACGCACACACACACACACACGCACGCGCACACACACACACACACACACACACACACACACACACACACACACACACACACACACACACACACACACACACACACACACACACACACACCTGGAGGCAGGTGAGGACAGGACACCCACAGTACTGCAGCTGAGCTCCTAATGACAGAGCTAATGCCAGAGCAGAGAAATGAGAGCTAATGAGGAACAGGGGAACAGGGGACGGGGTGTGTGTGTGTGTGTGTGTGTGTGCGCTTGTGCGTGTGCGTACGTGTGTGTTTGAGCATGTGTATGTGTGCCTGAGCGCGCCGCGCACGTGCATGTGTGTGTGTGTGTGTGCGTAGTGTGTGTGTGTGTGCGTGTGTGTGTGTGCATGCGTATGTGTGTACACTTTACACTGATTAACTGCTGAATGTCACACATGCTAATGCAAAGCTTAAAGAACACTCCTACACCTATTAGCAACATTTAACACATCCAAGATGGCCGCTTTGTCTTGGCATGCTTCGGGAAATTACAGACAGAATGTCTGATAAAGAATGTGTGGCTTCTTTAATTGTGCTATTTTAAGGTCCAGTGAGTAACTCGAGTGCCGTAGTTCATTTACAAACAGCAGGTTATTTTTTTGCCAATTCAATTAGGTTGCAATTAGAAGGCAATTAGGACCTCAATTTAATCAATTAACCACTTAAGTTAATTAAACGTGTCGAAGTTCACACCTACTAGAATTCTAGAATTGCCCATCCAGCCTTCTGTGGGATATCACTGTCCATATGTATTTCCATACATACTGTATCTACATGTGTTTCCCAAATAATTCCATATTCACATATTTCGCTTCTACATTGTTCAAAAATGCTATATCAACATTCAAAAGGTAAATATATAATTCCAAAATACCAAGTGTAATGCTTTTCAGATTTATATCAAAATGTATGAACTGCAAGCGTTACTGCAGCAGGCCCTGACATATACCGTATACTCTTAGGTTAGGTTTCTTAGCCTCCACCGAGAAGAAATTTGTCTCGGAGTCAGGTAGGTTGCAGCACCAAAACAAAAACATACGTAAGGGGATAGCACCAACACCCAAAACAAGAGTAAAAAATATAGGGTACAGGCTCAGAAACATTGGATGTATGTTTACATATATTTGATAATAAGTGTTTTGACATAATAGCTGTATAGTCGTTACACTACAGGTATGAGTCTGGTAGAAAGAAAGCAGGAACAGTCCGATCCTTCTACCTGCAGACATATGGCAGCTGGGCCGTGGGAGTGACCATGTGACCACTGAGTGTTCCCTCTCTGCCACCCACGGCCAACCAGGCAGCCAGGCTCGGTACAGAAGAGGACAGTACAATACACACACACACACACACACACACACACACACACACACACACACACACACACACACGGTAGGATACTGAGGCTCGGTAGAGAAGAGGACAGTACAATACACACAGACGCACGCACAAACACACACACACACACACACACACACACACACACACACACACACACACACACACACACACACACACACACACACACACACACACACGGTAGGATACTGAGGCTCGGTAAAGAAGAGGACAGTACAATACACACAGACGCACGCACAAACACACACACACACACACACACACACACACACACACACACACACACACACACACACACACACACACACACACACACACACACACACACACGGTAGGATACTGAGGCTCGGTACAGAAGAGGACAGTGCAATACACACAGACGCACACACAAACACACACACACACACACACACACACACACACACACACACACACACGGTAGGATACTGAGGCTCGGTACAGAAGAGGACAGTGCAATACACACACACACAGACACACGCGCACACACACACACACACACACAAGCACGCACGCAAGCACACACACACACACATGGTAGGATACTGAGGCGATGACGCCAATGCGCTGCGCCGTGCCTTTGCTCTGTTCTCAACTCTGTTCAGTACTGATATTCAGACACAGACACGCGCGCACACACACACACACATTTCTTATTCTGGCCCATTTTGCAGAAATTAGAGCAGCGTGAAGGTTGCCAGCGCCTGTGCGCTCCCAAATGTCCTCTGCACCCCTGCGGACACACACACACACACACACACACACACACACACACACACACACACACACACACACACACACACACACACACACACACACACACACACACAATACAAAGAGGACAACTATAGTATCAGTACTCCTTTACCAGGAGAGGAGCTAAGGAGCAAGGGATGTGTGTGAGAGTGTGTCTGTGACAGAGTCTGTGTGTTTGAGTGTGTGTGTGTGTGTGTGTGCGTGTCTGTGTGTCCATATGTGTGCACGCACAAATGTGTGTGTTTGTGCGTGTGTGTGCATTTGTGTGTGCGTCTGTTGTGTATCTACACGGCTTAATATGTGTGTGCCCGTGCGTGCGTGTGTGTGTGTGTGTGTGTACGTATATCCGTATGTGTGCGCGCGTATAATGTGTGTGCGTGTATGCGTGCATGAAGTCGTGTGTCTAGAAGTTGACGCGGTCGAATACACTCTGTGCTGTCACATCCAAGGGGTGTGTGTGTGTGTGTGTGTGTGTGTGTGTGTGTGTGTGTGTGTGTGTGTGTGTGTGTGTGTGTGTGTGTGTGTGTGTGTGTGTGTGTGTGTGTGTGTGTGTGTGTGTGTGTGTGTGTGTAGTGTATGTGTGCCGTCACATCCAAGGGTAGCGAGCGACAGACATACAAGAGCATGTCAACAAACTTCACTCTCTGTTCTGCAGCACTCACAAGAGCAGACACTCGTTCACTCACTCCAACACTCCTTCAGCTTTCACACTGATCCCCAAGATATGGCTGCTGACAAATCTACTCAGTAGATATACTTCCTGTAATATATTTCTGTACATACTGTATATCACGGTTTGTTCTGTAAGACTATAAACACCATTTTCAGTTATTTTTTAGCCTAAATTATTGAAATGTCCTTTCGAAACAAAGATTCGTTTGGAGCACTGCGCCTCGATTGTTGATGCAGACAATAATAATAAGTGGTGTCAACAATAATCTAATCTGCAATGCATCGCACCAATTTAACTATACTGATAAAGTTGTCCGTTTTAGACCTTGATTCAGCATATGCAGAACAGATATTTTTTATCCATTTACACATTAACACGGCATGTGGTTGAAAGAAAAACACCATTGTGACAGGTGCGTTTCAGAAATCTTCACTAAAAACCCAGAAAAAAAGGTTCTTCTCTTTAAGGAGCTAAAACTGATGTAAACAAAATGCAAAAATGTATGTGTTTACAAAAATATCCATATACTTGTCAACAGGGTCTTAATTTTCGCCTAACAGTGTTACCCAACCTTTTTTTCTCCAGTGTACCCCCTAAGCCAGGGGTATTCAATTAAATGTCAACGAGGGCCAGTTTTTCAAATTCCTCCCAGTAAAGGGCAGAACTATACGTATGTATTATGGTTGCCGACTGTCAATGAAAAAAAAATGGGAGGCTTCATTGAAGTGGAGGGTCTGGGGGTCCTGCCCCAGAAAGTTTTGCATTTCTTAAATGTAATTTCCTGCATTTTAACGTCCCGTGTCCCGTTTCAGCACGATAACGGAGCCCATACTTTTATCTCTAAATTCCGAAAAAACAGTTCTCTATTTCAAGGGGCTTGTGGGGGCCAGAACCTTGCTGTCCAAGGGCCGCCTCTAGCCCCAGGGCCGCCACTTGAATAGCTCTGCCCTAAGCCATTTGGTCATATGATGAGCTCCCCCTCAGTAATGCTCTATGTCTGTTCATCTAGTTCAATGTGACTACACTCCATATATTTGTTATTATTACATTTTTCCAAGTACATTTTTACAGTTTTCCCTCCCTGGGGTGGTGCACGTGCCCCTGGCTGGGAAAAACTGGCCTAAAAGATGTGTAATAAATCAGTAATGACAGGAGAGAAATTGGATAATATTAAAGTTATCTCACTCACCACTCTACTCCACAGCATTGGGCCCGTCTGGACGAGTCCTGAAATCCAGCCTGCAAAACACAAATATTGATATTCAGATACAGCAGCACAGCACTCCATAACCTACACACACACAAAAAAGCTTTACAAAATATCTCAACACTGCGGCGAGGTAAGGCCAATACTCCTTGACCAACCACAAGGCCACCGATTGAAAACCCCAATGATTCAGAATAACATGTAAGACTCCCTCATGCTTCTATCAAGGTAAACACGGCATTCAATTCAATTTCCTTTGTGGGACTGAACAAACAGAACCTGCTGCAACCACAAAAGAACCTTCACAGAATGCGGTGAGCCCGAGTTCCAAAGCCCAGGGGCAGAGAGAGAGAAGATTCAATAAGGCTGCTCGGAGGAGAGAAAATAAAATACTACGGACGGACATGTTTGAAATATTCA
>NC_085862.1:7384593-7419593 GCF_034702125.1 Engraulis encrasicolus | reverse complement strand
TGGCCACAGACGTTGGCAATGTCGTAAACCAAAGTTCTTGAGTCTTATTGTTATGCTCTGTACAGTAGAGCCATTGAGAGTACATAGAAAGGTGAGCATTTTGGATATGGCCATTGTTTTTCCCAACAGTCTATGGTGTTATGTAAGTTACTGCACCAACAACAGTGGTGGGGGCAATCAATGTCTTTTCTATGAGGATCACAACTCAGGATCAGCTAACCCCAGCCCAAGCCAGGAGTGCATTTCTCAACAGTGTTGTTGCTAACTATGTTAGCTACTTTGTTGGTTGCAATGCAATATCCCATTGTCAACTACCCAAGTTGCTAACTGCTAACAACTACGCTTCGAAAAAGGCACCCCAGGGGTGCACATTTTTAAACAGCGTTGTTGCTACCTAACCGCAGAAATACACCTACCGCGACAAGAGCGAGGCGAGCGACGGAAGTAATTGACTTTGAATTGAGTCGCACGACAAAAGCGTTTCTGGAGACTAGAGCAATTTGTGCGACGAGCGCGACAGTTTGACGTTGAAATCCTTTCAACTTTCTATGACGCGGTTCGGCGACAAGCCGCGACAGCCAATGACTGTATAGAGGTCAGTGACCACAGCCAATGGGAATGCTTGAATGCTTTGCCTTCTGCCTGTACAGACATACTCTAGTCTCCTTAATCGCTCGTATCGCTTGCTGCTGCACTCTGTCGCTTGAATCGCATCGCGTCTGGTCTATTCGCGCGGTAAGTCAGCAACTTACTCAAATGCAATGCAATTTCCCATAGACAACCTAGTAACCCCAGCCTAGGCCAGGGGCCTCATGTACAAAGAAGTGCGTGGATTTCCTACCAAGAAAGTGCGGGCACGAAAATCCTGAAAGTTACATACGGACAAAAAATCCGGATGTATCAATAAGTGCGTAACCAGGTTTTGCCGTGAAATCTTGCGCACATGCACGAGCACACGCGGGCCCAAGTGTCCGCCTTGTCTCCCTTAAATATTCTGTATGAATATTCTAATTGGTATGAACAGACCCGTTCATGTGCGTTCATTGGTTGAAAGAATTGGAAAGGGAACGCGGGAAGGGGAACGCGGGAAATACATTTCATGATGCAAGGTGAAGGCGCAGTTTCGGAGGTAGCCAATTTAGAAGGAAAAAGGCTGCGCGCAATAGCCAAACAAAATTACTTTGGCGTGTGTATAAAATCAGGCATTGGTAATAGCCTACTTAATGTGAGGACTGCAGAAAAACTGTCATATTATAGCCTACTGCAGTACTACAATGCAGGTTTCCCAACAATTGATATTTACAAGGCATTACATGAAAACACATTGCGATGAGGCAGTCGCCAAGGTTTCCGAGAAATAAACATTTAGGCTATGTCGGGTAGGCCTATAAATATGAAAGATGACACATGTACACATAGGCTACGCCACATGTATGAATAACTTGCAGCCAATAGGCCTACTCAGTTAGCCTATTAATCACCTGTTAATTGATGGACTAATTTTACAGTAGCCTTATTAAAAGAGAAAGACAAGCACTGCGGTGAGGACGTTCCCAACTAGAGGTGCTCCGATCACCATTTTTTGGCCCGATCACCGATACCGATCACCAAAAATCTTTATCTGCCGATTACCGATCATTGCCGATCACAAAAATGATTTCCTATTTTTTTAATAGCCTATTAATTATCCTTATTGAATACCATTTCTGCCCATAAACCAATCAATCTTAATTTGCACATGTCTATTATTAGGCTATATTATTTATTTATTTTTTATTATTATTATTATTATTATTATTATTATTATTATTATCTTTCAGACTAGTGTTGGTAATACAGTCTACAGTATTAATCAATGTATAAGTTATTGCATAGAATAACTAAACTATTTAAGATTGAATTGAAACTGAAACATTACATCAAATAGTCTTCCACATACGAGAAAAAAACAACCTGTCGCTTTAAATGAGCAGCCTCGTAAGGACAGCCCCTCCCCTCTCTGTCACCGTCCAGTTGCAGTGCTCCACTACCGTTCTGAATCTCTCTCTCAAGTTTTAACCACATCTGTTGCCGTTTGGTGTTTCAGCGACTATCAAACTAATCGACTGACTGCCAATTACAACTTTGAAAACAATAATTGACATGTTTGTGCTGACAACGTGAAGTTGTCGCATGCTGACCGAGGCAACTACACAGGTTATAACGTAAAATGGCTCACTGGCGAGTACTCAATCGCAAATTACATTGTCAGGTAAACGGCGCATGGATCGGAAAATCAGATCATTGTTGATGCAGATATGGTTATGAATGGTGGAAATGAAGGGGGAATGGCGAAAAGTTATAGACAAGCAAAGATGCCTTCTTTTGGTGCAGTTGCAGCTGTGCAGAGCTAGCGCCTACATGCAGCGCCAGGTGTAAAGGCAAATGGTTGCGTGAGGAATTTAATATCTCTCGATCGGTTTTTTGATCGGCATGTTTTTCCGATCACCGATCAGGCTATTTTTGGCCATTATCGGCCGGTCATGATCGGCAGCCGAGCAATCGGAGCACCTCTAATCCCAACAAATGTGAGAAGACACATCGCAGATCCAGAAAATATTCAATTTTTAATAGCTGCCAAATAGGTAGCCTACTTGAAATAATATGCTGATGGGCATCTAATTTCGTTGTAGCCTAATTCCACGATAGTTTCATGAGTCCACTTCATTTTAACCAGCTGCCTCAACAATAGGTTCGTACCTCAAAATTAAAATCCACGTTTAACTGGCTGCATCTCTGCAATATTTCCGACCGCGTACAACACATGTACTTGCGCTGCATGCCTCTGTGTGCCGCCAAAAAGACGCAATGCACCACTTACGGCAACTTCCATGCTTACGGAAACTTCCACAGCAGCCCTGAAATTCGCGTGGAGATCCGCAGTTTTCCACGCCTAGTCTGTTTTAGTACATCTGACCGTGACCGTGGAAAACAACTTAAGTAGATTTTTTGTCCGTAAGTGAGCTTCGTACATGAGGCCCCAGGGGTGCAAATTTGTCAACAGCGCTTACATGGTTACAATCCAATTTCCCATAGACAACCTAGTAACATGCTAACTGAATAGCAACTACGCATTCAACAAATGGTTTTCAGGTTACAGTGATCGTCTCTGTTCATCAAATATTCTCCGTCGGTCAACTGTCTACCAGCCAAGTCTGAGTCAGCCAATCTGCCTTTCTGTCAACCAGAGCACCACAAACAAACTTCAAGGCCACAACAACACAAGCAAAACAGCACACTAAAGGCAAAGGCCTTGCTAAATGAGCTGTAAACTCCCAGTAAAGGCCTGCAAATCAAGCTAGCTTCTAATGCTAAGTCACATTGAGACAGAGATACTGTTGTTAGATCGTCTCTGATTGAGATCAGCACAGGCTTACTAAAAGTGAATGATGTTAATGTAAGTGTATGACATAATTAACATAAATATCCTGTGTTTTTTTTCTCTCTCTCTGTTGATACCAGGCTTGTACGAAATTCCAAATGGAAAGAATTTCAATTTAAAGTAATGCCATAATACGAACACTAGGTGGTGGTGTTCTATGTACTTTCAATGGGTGGTGTAGATTAAATTCAAAGAAATTCAAGGTAATGGCACCACCTAGTGTTCGTATTATGGCATTATTTTGAATTGAAATTCTTTCCATTCGGAATTTCGTACAAGCCTGGTTGATACACTTTAGGCTGCACCTATGAAATCGGCTGTTACCAGGGCTCTAAATTAACACCAGCCAACTGGCCAAATGCTGGAGAAATTTCAGTTTAGCTGGTAGAAAATAACAACTTACAAGCCAGTTTGACCCATTAGTGAGTGTGTATTTGGCTAGTAAGATTAACATCTACTACTAGCCATGTTGGCTGTTATCGAAATGGCAATGACTATATTGTAATGTCCACTAAAGGCTATGTGCAAGCTATAGCTATAACAAACTATGAATTCTTGCCTTACTTGTTTGCAACTTTTTGGTGTTAGACCTTCATCGGGCAGATTTCAGGTATAATCCGTCTGATTATGGTCTAAGAGCAACACAGAAAACAAAATAAGGAACTAAGTTACAAAGTCCTGTGTGTTTACCAAATAGTGTTTGATGTCATTACCATGGTACAGGAGACACAATGTGGGGTAGAGAACCACACCAAACGCATGTATTAGGGGTTACACAGCGGTGTCGCAGGCTGCCCTAGACAAGCCTGTTCTGAGATAAGATAACACAGTCCCTTCATGTCCCTGCATGAGCCATCCATTAGTATGCAATCTTACAAAAATGGTCAGTGGGCTAGGCTTTTTTCTACAGTATGTTCCTGATTGATAGAGCTATTCAAATACAGGTTTATTAGGCCTATGTGTTATTATATAAGAGCTATCATGTGTTGACATACTGCAGAACACCATGCTTTCCTGTTAAGGGTAGCCTCACAATTACATCACTTCCTGTCATGGGGGCAATGCAGTATGCCAGCCAGAGAAATTAGAATATAGGAGAAGATTCTGTCTGATTGGTTCCCATTGTAGTCAGTTAGCTTTGCATGCACACTGCAGTTCCTCTTGAGTGTCCACTAGTTGCCAAGCGTTGGCAAGTCTTTCATGTGGGAAAATATATGGAATGGAAAAGGGAGGAAAAGGGAGCCCATAAGGCTAAATGCTAAATACATTGCTACTGCAATTTCCAGTCACAAAATTCATCAACAAAATATTCCTGGTAAGCATTATGGCTGGTGTTTAATAATAGGCTGTATGTCAAATGTTTCAGGTGTTTATTTTTTCCAGCAGGGCAGAAGATTTCGATATGTAACTTACTCACTAGCATCCCGCTAATGTTTGGGTTTGGCCTTATAAATTGAGCTTTGTGACCCAGTGTATATTAATCTAGTGGCACAAAATAACCGAAACGATACTCAAATGAGGTCTTATTATTTCTAGCTTCGAACTGAATATTAATATTTCAGGGCAAAAAATTATAAAAAATCACAAAAATTATAATAGTAGAAAACTCCATTGACACCCATTCATTTTTCACTTGGTTTTGGGTTAGGGTTAGCCAGTTGTGGCTAGTAGCTAGTTCTGGGAGTGAACACCCCCTGTGCCAGCCATAGACAATGAGCTCGTTCATGATGAAGTCGTGCTGCTTTTGCTAGGCAGTGAGCATGCAAACTGAGTGCCACGTGAAGTATCCCGGTAAGCATTTCTGTCCTGGATGTGGCATATGGGAGTGGCCTCTGCACCACTGTCATGTCACATGGGGTTAAGTCATCGCAGTCAAACACCTTAGGCTCGTTCGTGACGAGCAGTGCTGCTTTTGCTAAGCAGCGAGCATGCGCACTTTGAGAGTTTGATGCATTGTGGTTAGAAAACAAGAATGCATCAAACTGGCAAAGTGTGCATGCCCACTGCTTAGCAAAAGCAGCGCTGCTTCGTCACGAACAAGCCCATTTTCTGCTAAGCACCGGCGCAGCCAGCTCAGAGCAACTGCTCTGGGGTGAATTTCTCAAAACCAAAGTTGCTTACTACATTAGCTACTTTGTTGTTTTCAATGCATTTTCCCATTGACAACTACCGAAGTTGCTAACAGGCTAACAACTTCTCTTTTGAGAAACTCAGCCCTTGCATGGGACCTCCTCCATGCCGTAGGTAATCTAGCCTGATTGGCTTTCATCTATCTGACATGAATTAAGGGTGTAGTTCACATGCTTGTGAGGCAGTTCACTTGCTGCTTCAAGTAGGAAGCAGCGTTTTTTATGTCTTGGGAAATCACGTTAGATATTTCTGTCCATCTTGTTTGCCAAGCATTCAACCCTACGTTTCCAAGACGAAGCAGATCTCGTTGTGATCACGAAACTATTTGCTTGATTGCAAACGCACCAAATGCCAGAGAATCTCGATATGGAGAAGGTTCACAGGCGCCAACTACAGTAGCTGCAGTACACACTAGTTGCATTACCCACCACAGACAAGTGAGAAATGAATGGGTTTCAATTAGAGGTGCACCGAAATGAAAATTTGTGGCCGAAACCGAAACCGAATGATAAGTAATCACTTGGCCGAATACCGAAACCGAATATTACAATTCTGGCAAAAGTTATCAAAAGTTAGGTTTTTCACTATTTTTAAATATTGCTTACATCTATGGCTTACAATAAGTGTTTAGACATGTTTTTGAAAGAAAATAAATGTATATTAGAAGTCTTTCAATGTTAGAGTAGAAAGGAAATTAGTTTAATTAATGCCCTTTACCAATTCATTTTCTTTTCGGCATCCGATTCGGCCACTCAATTGGCTTTCGGCCGAAAACCGAAAGTGTCTTTTTTTGCGGTGCACCAATTTTCGGTGCACCTCTAGTTTCAATGGAGCTGCCTACAATCATATTTTGTTCTCACTGTATACTTTCTCACTGTACATTTTTTGCCCTGAAACATTAATATTCAGTTTGACGCTTGTCCTAAAGTAAAAAGAACTCATTTCAGTATTTTTGGATTTTTATTTTTTTTTGCGCCACTATATTATTAACTTATATACTGGGTCAGCAAGCTGAATTTATGAGGCGAAACCCATACACATTAGCAGAATGCTAACCAGTACAGGTCGAAATTTTATGAGCTGCTGGAATAACTAAACATCCTAAAAACTGTCAATACAGCTTCTTATATAATAGCAGCCATAGTTCTCAACAGGAATGTTTATTTATGAGGTTTGTGACTGGAAATTACAGTAGAATATATTTTAGCATTTAGCCCTATGGACTCCATTTTCCATTCCATTACTTTTCCACTTGCCTGTGTTTGCCAACTAGTGGCAACTAGGCGGAACTTTGGCTACAAGGGGAACCAATCAGAGTGAAGCTTAGGTCCTCCATTCTACCTCTCTGACAATGAGTGCGTTTTAATATGCGTCCTTGCCTCCTCCACTTGCTTCTCGTCATGATGACATCACTGACAACAGCATTATATTTCAATATCTTGCAAAAGCTCAATTGTAATGTCTTTTTCTCATTTGCAATTGGGATGGTGAATGAAAAACAGTCCCTCAAAAGTTGTTGTGGCGAGGCTGACAGCTGGGAAACTTTATCGTTTTCTCCACGGAGGAGGGGCCAGGAGGCGGGACGAGGAGACAAGCACAAGTGGAGGAGGCAAGGTCACATATTGGGATGCACTCAATGCCTAACAGACATAGGTGTTTGGCAGCCATGGTTGATGCCTTATTGGTTTCTATGGTACATGATGTATGTTGTAAAACACTACACAATACACATCTCACTATACAAAACACATACACATAAGACATTAAAGATGGCCTCTCAACGTTATTTGGTTAATATTGCTGTGTTCCCCATTGTTATTGAATGTGTTACGCGTTGGTCCTGTTTTAAAAAAACGTTCTGGTTGCTTTGTTTCAAGCCGTTTTTGCAAGCCAGCAATGTGGCTTGTGGAGAAACGAGAGGGTGTTCCGTGTTTCTCGTGGAAATGCGTCTCTGATTGGCTCACTATTCCTGCTCTCGTGGAAATGCGTCTCTGATTGGCTCAGTCCTCCTGTTCTTGGATAGAATGTAATGGGAAACAGAGTCGCCACTTCTCCGGGTGGTACTGCACTATAGGGGCGCCAACGGAGGCGTGCATGCTCCATTCAGGGCTGTGCTCTTTCGACAGCGACCCCTAGGCAAGCTGCAGGCACAGAGCAACCAGAGTGGGCTTGCTGTAAGGATGAGGCTTTGTGCTGTGTGTGTACCTGAGAGTAGCAACCAGCTGATAGCTAAGCTAAGCTAGATTTCGGGCCACCAGACGTTGCTTGTATTGAAAACAAGCAGAAAAAAAATACTCGACATGTTTTTAGAAAAATGGGTCGACATAAACCTTTGTAGGCAACGCCTTCTTTCGACGTGACGAAACACAGAAAGGCTTTCGTGATTCGCTCGTTTCTCTGCATTATTTATGTAAATTGGGAAACACCGGGAAACACAGCCAGGCAAGGTGACGCACCGCTATGAGAGCCTTGCAAGTGAGTTTAACTTGGGGTGACCGTCCGATCTTCAAAAGGAGTGAGTAAAACTGTGTTTTATCGGAAGTTGGCCTTTAAGGTGAATTAAAGACATTAGACATTCAACGCTACAGCTGTTATTATGACAGGTAATGATACAACTGTAATTATGCATTTAATCTAGTCAAGTAACTTAGAAGTGGATTTCTGTAACTAACACCAAGAATAGTATGACACTGAGATGTGAACCATACATGCAACTCATTAACAACCAGCCTCAACTTTTATTGTAGATTTCTATATTTTTCCCCCTTGCAGATGTGTTGGGGCAACAGAAAGTCTAAATAAGCTGGCTGAAGCAGCCCCAACTTTCTGAGGACATTGTCATCGAGCAGCTTTAGAAGGCCCAATGCTTTGATTGATAGTATCTTTCCATGGTTTGCATAAAAACAAATATGATACAAATCATCAAAGAGAAAAACAAATGCAGCTGTATAGACAAGCAAGACACAGGGAATAAAAGAACTACATTTTGCGGGACATAGGCATGGTGTCAGCCTAGGATATTGCTAGGCCCATAGGCTACCGATTTAAAGATCCTCACTACTCATAAGCTTACCAGCCTTTGGCTGCCCACTTGCATAGGTGAGGCATAAATGCAATTTCATTGTGTGCAGTGTGCACTTGTGTGCTGTGGAGTGCTGTGTCACAACGACAATGGGTGTTAGGAGTTTCCTAGGTGGGCTTTCACATATGTAAGCCACAGCACAAAATCATAAAACCATTACTATTCACACCATACGTATGATATTCAAAGCAGCATTTGTTCTGAGCCGACAAGTAAGCTTAACCAGCGCTCCATTTAACCACAGGACTCCATCTCAGCAGCACTTTAATTAGGCCTCTTCACCGTGATGCCAGACAAGTTCTATTTTGAAACAAAGCAGGAGGACACACAACTACTGGTTTGAGACAGACAGAAATTGTGTCTAAATGTTACGTATACAGTACTGTATAGGTGGGGCAGGTGTCAACAATAATCAATTCAGCAATGCATCGCGATGCAGAGCAGGACAATTCAATAATTGATTTGGCAAATGCCATAATCGATGCAGAATATTTTTTCACATTTCAATTACTACCGTGGGCATTTCTGGAGCAAGTGAACCTGAAATTAAATTGAAGGACTTCAAAGCATTGGATACTGCCAGACTGACACACGCACGTACACACACACAACAGTTGATACAATGTTGTTCAGTATCTGCTGCCTCAGTCAGACAGCTTGTATGGCCTCATGAGTCATGACTGATGAAAAATTAGCCTTAACTTACTTCCAGTAGAAATGTAAAGCATCGCAATGCATTGCAGAATCCGACTGAATCGATTTGTTCGAATCGAATCGTTATGAATCATAATTGAATCGAATCATAAGGGCATTGCCAATGCACAGCAGAAGGGCTGGGGCGAAAAATCGACTAATCGTGACTAAGCTTAATTGACTATAAAAATTAGTCGACAAGAATTTTCATAGTCGACTAATCGTTTCATTTAATTCAATGCTTTTTACTTACTTTACTAATGCTTTATTACTTTACTGAAACCTAAAATTGCCCAGCACGTATGCATTGGGCGTTGTATATATCTCGGAGTAAATAAGCTACTATCATGATTTAAAGCTCATTGTGAGCTCAGGGACTTCATTTTAACGGTTTCTTTCTTTTTTCCCCAATTTCCTTGAAGATTAAAGTGCTAGAGTACTTGAAAAATTAATAGTTTGACTAATCGACTATTCGAAAAAAATAGTTGATAGATTAATCGGGAGAAAAATAATCGTTTAGGACAGCCCTACAAAGCAGACCACTACTCTAAACCAGTGGTTCTTAACCTGTGGTGCGGGAACCCCCTGGGGGTGAGCCAGAGATTTCAAGGGGGATTTTGCTAGGGATCTGAACAAAATTCAAAAGTTTTTAGTGTGTGTATACACGTGAAGACCTTTGGGATGGCGGGGCGTAGCTTGTCTTGGGCACAAGTAAGGGGGTGCGTTAAGAAAAAAAAGGTTAAGAACCACTGCTCTAAACCCCACCTGATGCAACGTACTGGGCCCCGAACATTTTTGACAATTTCGAGTAGGCCCCAAGTTGAAAAAGGTTGGGAACCCCTGGTATAGCTAACTGCATTGAGGTGTTCAGTGTTCTGAGCAGGGCTTTACATTGGCACCTGCCAACCAGCCAAATGCTGGTAAAACTTGGCTGTGGCTAGGGCCGCTAACAGCTTTTGCTGGGCCCGGGACAAAGTAATTCGAATTAGCCCCTGATCCAATAAATACTATGTAAGAGGACCCAATTATGCCCCCCCACCCCCCCCTCCCTTGGCCCATTATGCCCCCCCACGTTTACTTCCCTAGTGGCTAGTAACAATTTCAGTCTCACTAGCCACTATACTGTAGCTACAGGTAAGTTGTTCTTTGGTGTGACAAACCACAGTAGGTTGGCACAGTAGGCACCAATTATGTGCATTTAAATGCAAGACTATTCTAAAGGAAAAAAAACTGACAACAAAACTCCAGTCAGCAGACAGGCTAAATGGCTAGTGACCCGGGAGCAACTTAACTTAACATAGGGTCCTGGTTCTGAGGTGTCAGACATCACGTGACAAGGGCCCACTTTGAATCATGCCAACTGAACAGGGTACGAGTTTGCTGTAGTGCAGTGGCAGCATTACATGACATTAAATTGCATTTGGCAGACGCTTTATAACCGGAGCGACTTTCAAAAGAGGACATAATCATAGCCAACATCACTAGCAGATGCAAAGTGCACAGGAAACATACAGAACAAGTGCAGATGCAAAGAAGGGTTCTGTTCAAAGAAGCTGTCCAAGTAATGTCTGAATGGCACAGTATCCTTACTTTAAAGGGATTGGGCTATTAGTCAAATGGATCAACAGCATTAGTCACATGGATCAAACAAAAACTTCAATGTCAATTTTCTTCTTGGAGCAGGCGTCACTCTTAATTATTTAAGTCTCTGAGGGTGCTGGCCCAAATTTCAAATTCAATGCTTCAATAAGGAGGCCGCACCTTGCATAGTAGTGTTTTTTATTGCACAGATGCGTTTCGGCGTGTGCCTTCTTCAGTTTGCACACTAATAATGTGCAATAAAAAACACTACTATGCTAGGTGCGGCCTCCTTATTGAAACATCAAACAAAAACTTCACAAGAGCAGTAAGTCACTTACACTTTCTCACCTGTGACAGGGAATATAGGCCTACTTCTGATCCTAACATAGAAGTGAAAGTGAAGTGAAAGCCCGGTTGGGAAACTCGAACTCCCATTGTCATTGTGGCACAGCACTCCAAAGCACACAAGTGTTCACTGCACACAACGAAATTGCATTTATGCCTCACCCGCGCAAGGGGGCAGCCCCCAATGGCGCACCTAGGGAGCAGTGCGGCGGGATAGTACCATGCTCAGGGTACGTAAGTCATGGAGGAGGATGGGGGAGAGCACTGGTTCATTACTACCTGTTCATTACAACCTGGCGGGTCGGGAGTCGAACCGGCAATCTTTGGGCTATAAGTCTGACACCCTAACCACTTACCCATAACTGCCCCAAAAGACCTAGGTAGATAGAGTACTTTTAATCATCCAAAAGAAACATTTACTTTCTGCAACATTATCTCAAACTGTAACAATGTAGCCTATAGCGCAAACCAACTCTTAATGGTTTCATTGTAACATTTGTGTTCTTTGCAAGCAGTAAAATGTTTCCTTCGAGATATAGGCCTCACTGGAGCAACAACTCTGCACAATGTATAGTAATTACAAGACTGCAGGGCCAATTAAGATGCAGGCCTTCCAGCCACCACAACAAGATGCTGTCTGCATGCATGGCATGCCATCTGACTTAATGTCACCGGCAGACAGACTGACTGGGGTGATGTTGTTAAACTTAAGCACCTTTGCTATGCGATGGCAGCAGGGAACTTCTGTCTGAAATCGTGCCAGCTGCTATTTTTATATATATATTTGTCGTTGCCAAAATGCCTGAACGGATGCTGCGATGGCAGAAAGCGAAAGCGACCTTGATTGTAAGAGAATGCCAATGCCTTTCTCCCCTTTGCATGCTTGAAGTGTCAAATCTCAAACTAGGAGCAGCTGCAGAAGCAGTACGGAGAAGTAGAAAGCGGGAGAGCGGTGCTGCTGACACGGGGAAACGGCTTGCCTTATCTCGTGATTGACACTGCTTTGGATCGATCCTGACAACAGTCTTGTAAAAAGGAGGATAAAACGCCAAGTTCTCTGGCTCGATGGAAGACGACAAAAGCTTGCTAGCAAGTGCATTGACTTGCCCAATCGCTCTAACTTTCTTCTGAAGTGCAATGCAATCTCAGAGCGACGTAAAAGGGTGACAGAAATGTTTCAGGTTAACTGAGCATGCACGAAGTCGTTATATGCCATTAACAAGATATCAATAACAGAGTATGCGTGTCTGGCTTCCAATCTACGCTCAAAAACCCCAGAGGTACGTTTCATGCCCAAACCTGGGCTCAAAAAGGACACCTCATGTTGTCTTAGCTCGAACGGCAGTAATACTGAATCGGCAGGGTTACAGCGTATGTAGCAGACATATGCCTACCTTTCCAGTGCAGGAATTGGTAATAACTGGTAAGTTTGTCATTACATTTGATTACTGCTCGTTTTCGTCCTCCATCCATTACCCTGTCGCCATTTTGCTTAAAATTCTGCAGGTTGAACTAAAACTCACGGAGGGGTGTCAGCGGAGTAGTATACACTTGGAAATCAAAATAACGACAAAATGCAATGGCAAGCTTTGTGTTTTTCGCTTTAGAGTTAAACATATGTGTTATAATCATAATCCATCTCCTATGTAAGCACCACCATTTCCTTGCTTTGTAAACGGTGGGATTTGTGACCACTACGGCGGCCCCCTACTAACAACATGGATTGGTCCAGGCAGACGCTACAAAAAAAATCTTGCCCCTAAATTGCTGTTTGGAAGATCACAGCAATGGTGGCAGACAACCTACAGTCTGGGCGACCACCCTATGTATAGCCGAACTGCATGCACTCCAAACTGCTTGGAGCTAGACGTACGTGTTTTGATGCACTTCCGCGGATATTGTACGCATACGATACACATGCTTCTGTTTTCCAGCGCTGTATGTGTGTGCTGTTTATTCTGTAGGCTATGCGTTTGTGTGAGATCAACACATAATGTAAGGTAGGCTTTTTCTCCGACCAAAACCGGTTTGCTTGCATTGCCTTCTGGCCTACCAGTAGGCTACATTGTTTCCATGCATGCACTAAGTTGCAGCAGTCGTCTCGAGTGTCTACTAGCTTGCATTTCAGTCATTCAGATCAGATAGGCTAGATATGCTTTAAAAGACAAAAGCTGGCATGACAAAGTACAAGTGTGCAAACTTAACACTGGTTCCTTGTTTGATTAAATTCCAATATATGCTCCATTCATTGTGGGCAATGGGCCTATTGATGAAATTATTGATGAAAATGATTTCATTTTATTTGAATATTTCATCCTATTCAATTATCAAGGTGGAGGGAGTTTTGGAATAAAGGGAGATGAGGCTAGCCTCGCGACGCCATCCTCTGTACACCACCCAAAGATTTTGGCTCCGCACATTGACGGAGTCAACAGTCGGCTATTCGCCCAGGCTAAGATGAGGCGTCACTGCATTGACAGCAAACAGACACTTTGGCAGAACTGTTAGGCCTATTTAGCAAGTGTTGTCAAAAGTGAAAGTAAATTCATGGTGTAAGTACAACACTAGCACAATATATTAGATAGCTGTTACACCATTTACTCTATTTTACCTAATGAGGTAGATTGACTGTTGTTACTGAAAAACTAAAACCTATAGCGAGAACCCACCACAAACTTCCAACCAGTGCAGAGACAGATGATTGTAAGACAAGTATACACATAGTCAGATAAGTTACCTGTGTTTGAAGGAAATTGTTTTTATTTTATTTTTTTTACTTTTACTTGTGACACTTTTTATAGGGTACCCCTTAACCCACAACAATTTTGATTGGCCAACTGAGAATAATTATGAAAAAAAAAAACAGTTATTCACCTCAGATCATAGGATAAGAAACCTAAACCACCGTAGGCTACTATTTAGTTAACCCCTTAGCGCAGAGCCTATGTTATAACCTTACTGTCACCAAAATTGTAATGGCTATGTCTTAATCTGTTACTTAAGGCTCTCTGTACTCTCATAGCAATGTTGTTATGATGTAGTTGAGTATTTTTCGGCAAATAGTGAATAGACCCGCCGGCGACCCCATCTGCAGTAAGAGGCTACGTGTCATGAAAGTTTTTAGGCTACATCCCATATCCCCAAAATAAATGGAAAGAACAAATGTATTTTATTTTCAGTGTATGTATTATTGCTCGTGTTATGTTATTACATGTTTTATATTATTACACAGAAATGATTATGCATAATTGATTAGGCTATATTAAATTTCATTATTGTCCCATTATATTATATTACTATGTAATTATCAGTGTGGCAACCCACACGGCATATGTCTCTACAATTGTCCATCCGTCCACCCTTTTCTTGTGTTATTTATTTGTTATCCTAAATTATAAATTGTATAAATACAGATGTCTTAATGTTGTTTCATGTTTATACACTGTAGTGTCAATAAAGACCATTATACAGCCTGTAGAAAACTGCTGGGAATGAGTTTGTTCAGTATTTGCATGCAACACCTGCATTGTGGTTGCTTTGTCAGTAGTATTGACCAGGATTTGAATGTAGAGGTCTGCAAACAGAGAATGTGCTATCACCAGGTGAGATAGCTCCAGCCCCATAAGCTAAGCTAAGACTTAGCCAGCTAGTAGCCTATCATATGAGGTGTGGGTTGGAAAGTTTACTAATGTATTGTTTCACCTGACTACCTCCCTACTTTTTAAACTTTACACCAGGTACATAAGGGCATGATGTAGCCATGCGGTAGGGCTATGTCTACAGGCTCAGCATAGTTTTGCCCCATTTGCATCAGGGCTTCAAAGCAGCGTCGGGAGGAGCATCACTTGCATACTAAGCTAGGATACTTGCATAGTCAGTAGCATGTTCTCATGAGCCGTCAGGACCGAAAGGGTACGCTTGCTGGGAGAGGTGCACATGTAACTGAGGTCCACCACTCGGGGCTTGAACCCGCTACCTTGTAGTCAACACTCAGTTCAGGCATGGGAGACACAGCACGATACCGCTGAGCTAAAGGACTAGTCCGACAGCTCAGCACCGATCAGGAGGTTTACTAACGTTCCACACCGCACTCTGCTAGTGGGCCTCTGTTATACACATGTACCCACTACCCAGACAACTGAATTTCATTTTCAAGACCTGCATTGTATTAACAGTGTGTATGAAAGGGGTATAGCAATTAATACTTAAAAGGTGGGCAAAGAACAAACTGGTGGGCTTATGCAGAGCACACTAATTTCTATTACATAAACGGAGGGGTTTCAAACTCAAATTCGTGGCTATGCACATGCTAATGCACATTTTGACATGCCAAGTAAAATGACTGATGGTTTAACGCTCACCAACTTCCCGCCAACTTTAACCTGGCCAATGTAACTTTAAAAGTTCAGATGCCCAAATAATGTAATAATTTCCAGCCAACATAATAACTGTTGCCTCCTGTCAATGTAATGTTTCCTGCGTAATAGAATCCTCCAAAAGTTTTCTGCGGATCCAATATGTCGCAAATTAGTTCTCGGAAGAAGCATATTATATTTCTTATTCAGTTCTTCAGACAACTTTAAGAGGTTTATCCACAGTGATGAAATTGAGTACCCCAAACAAGTCATCTTCATCTATCATGACAATACATTGGCAGGAAATCATTACGTTGGTTGGGCTATTACAGTGTTTCTCAAACTTTTTCAGACCGAGGACCACTTTGTCCCCCCAAATATCTTCAAGGACCACCTGTCAAATGAATTGACAGTTGACTAAGTTGTGCTAATTTGACGCTTCTAATTTGGATACAGACCACTTACTTTTTTCACATTACAAGCCTGTCTGTGGTGAAAATAATACTTCAGCTATGTTTAGCTTTGTAAATATGTTGCAAATAGAGCATACAGCTAGCTTGTCTTGGAAAAGTAGAAATCCGCTCGCGGACCTGAGCTCTGTCCCGGACCACACTTTGAGAATCACTGGGCTATTACGCCAGAGATTCTTTAAGTATATAAAGATATGCCAATGTAATAGGTTGCTATGGGCACCTAACATGACCAGGTTCCGGTCTGCCTAAAGGGGCATGTCATAATACTCCTAGCATTGAATAGAACAGTCCTTAGGTCTGCCTAAAGCCCCCCCCCCCCCTCCCCCTTGCAATAATAGAACCCGGAAACAATGGGCCAATGGAACCTCTCTCTCTCTACTCTCTCTGACACCGCCTGAACTGCCCCTTTTTTATGTTGGCTGGGGCGTTATGTTGGAAGGAAGTTATTTTGTTGGTGGGTGTTACAGACAGGCTGGATTTCGCCCTTAGGCCTTGAGTCTGACTGACCTGTATCTCGCCAGACCCGTGTATTGCCTCTCTGCCTTGTGAATTCACTCGAGGATCTGAATGTTCAGACAGGGTTGCCAGATGAGGCTGATGATTTCCAGCCCAAAAAATGCTCAAAACCCGCCTAGAAGCACAACATTTTCTGCTAAATGCCATTTTTATCGGCACAAGGCCATCTTAACCTCCTGACTACCAGGGGGAAAAAAGTTCAAAAATCTTTGTTTTTTTTACTCCCCCAATTGTTTGAAGGCAAAAAATGAGATTGACAACATTTTTTTCGAATTTTTATTTTTTATTTTAAAGATTCAATGTGTCCATTACAGTGGACATTGGAAGGCCGTACATTGAAAATGTACCTTAATTGCTATCAATCAATCTGGATGAAAAAGCATAACAATCAGTTTAATAATTAGTAAATTTGAGCATTTATGAGTTTACAATGAGTGTTTTATTGGTTTGAGGTGGAAACTGGATGTGTCTGTGACCATTATCATTCATGCAGGTCATCTCAAGTCAAAGCAATTTTGTTTTAAGCAACTGGACTTGCAGTTGAAGCTTGAATGACATGTGGTCCCTCAACTGAGAACTTTCACCAGAGTTGACTAATTTTATAGTTCTGATGTGTGAAATATGGGTTATTATCTCTGGAACCAACATGTGTTCATGTCTATAGGATTAATTTAGTCTTAATTTAATTTTTGGTTGAAATATTGTCCTGCAAAGTTCAGACACACATCAGAGTCATGCTCCACATGGGGCAACAAATGCATCAATAGGGAACGTTCTGCTTGTTCTGATTCTACTTTTCCTGCTTGAAATGAATCCTAAGAGGTCTCTGAATCTTCAGCATCTTCCTCAAACATCACATCTAGGATTATTTATCAATAATGTGCTGTAAAGTGTCTCTCCTTCTGATTCTGATTCTGACTTTCTGACTAGAAAAATACTAACAAAATATAAGATGTCACTAATGTCCATTTTAGAGGACATTTCTTTAACGCCTAAATATGGGAATTAAATAATGTTACATTCATTTAGAAATGGTTTAATTGTGCTCTGAAGAGATTGAAATAACATATAAAGCTGATGTTTTAAGACAATAATTGCCCACTTTAAAGTATTATGCATTTACTTTCCCTTTAGCCAAAAGCGGCCTATTTTTAATGGACACCATTTTCCTTGCAAAGAAATAGAAAGTTCCCAAAACCCCACCCCTACACACATGGTATCATTGGAAAGCTCTGAATGTCCTCTTCAAAGACCACAGTTAGCACAGTAGTGTGTATGGGGTGGGAGATATTGCGGTTTACAAATGTCCTCTAGAGAGGACAAAAATGAACTGCTGGTAGTGTGACGCTTACGCAGCCTATAGCGTTCAGGCAGTAATTAGCCGGCAAGTAAACATCATGCTGCACTGACGCCGACTGTTTCACTCTCCATTCATCCGTATGTACTGTTTTCATTTCCCTGGTTCATTGTTCAGTCATTCATCACCTTCATTTGCCACAACTTTAACCTAGCATCGTAACTTAGAGTGCAGGGAAAGGCCTACCAGCATTTCTATTGTTACAATGTATCATTCTTACTGCGTTTCAAAATGCGCATTTCATACCGTTAATCATTCATCATCTTTCATCTGGTTTAGCGATCACTATGGTTAAAACATCATCACTTACAACAGGTTATTTAAAATCTTGGTTTATTTGGTTAACAGCACTTAACAAACATTTCTGATTCAGTTTAAACCAAAGAGGCTTGAGACAAGAGGGCTTACTCACGTCATAACAGCGTAGTAGGAAATGATGGCGAGGGGAGTACGGAAATGTTATTCACTGTGGAACAGGTCATAGGACAGCGTGAATGTCTGTCAGCTGTCCTTAATTACCCCCAGCAATTACTGCTGACCAACAGCTGCCGTTACTTGGCCACAAATTATCCATCATGGTGTCGCCCCCACTGACCATGTGCAAGGGAGTACGAAAATGGCATCCATCGCACCCACTGACCAATGACCATGCGCAAGGGAGTTAATTTTCCATCCACTCGTGTCCTCAGGCAACGCCCCCGTACTACACCGTGGCCAATGCATTCCCCGCCAAGAGATTGTTCTTTCTCTTGAGTTTCTTTGGTTTAAACTCACCAGCTTACCATCAGCAGTCACTTCCTGGTTTGGGGAAACCGAGGATGTTCTATTGTGCCTAAATAGTGGGGTGGCCGCGGTTCAGCAGAGCAGACTATTTTTAACAGGGGTGTTTTTACCGGGAATGTTTGTATTGTCTTTTTCTAAGCTTAGAAGGGGTTTTGGTTTATGAAAATGGTTCTGGTTATTTATGTATTTTGTTTACTTTTCTTTGGTTTGTTATTTTGGGGTTTTCTTATTGTTATTTAGTTGATTGATTTATTTTGTGAATGGGCTTTCCTGAGGGAGGGGCAGTTACTCTGTAAATGGCTCAGAGCCTCAGTGTCTGGGGGAGCGTCGTAGGAGCAGGTTGTGTCATTGCTCTGCTTGTAAGTAGTGATCCAGAATCTTTGACAGATATAGTCTGACACTCTTGCCTATTTTTGTTTTGAGATTTTGTCATCTTTGTTTTTGCTGTTTTGGGTGCACTGTACATATTCGCACTTTTAAGAAAAATCTAAAAAGAAGAAAAATAAAAAGAAAAGCTTTTCCTTTTGGAAAGAAAAACTGTCTCTCGTCCACTCCATCGCCGGTCATCCTGCTACAAGCCCAATTGGGCGGGAAACAGCCCAATCTGGCAACACTGTGTTCAGATTCGGCCTGCTCCCCAACTACCATGTAGCCGAACCAATCAGGATCGCAGGATTTTCAGAGGTGTGACGTACGTGGTCAAAGTTTAGATGTAGTGGAGATGGGAAATATATGTGAAATGTGAGAGTTGTTTCAGACAGCAATGACCACTCGTATGGCCTCACTTTTTGAGATGGATTATGTAATTTAAACTGTAATCTGTGAGCAGGTGAAGAAGCGCCCCATTAAAAATGTCAGACAAGTGGTTTCCCCAATTACATGTAAGGATTTTTTGATGAAACCATGCCTGCACAGACCTACACATATGGCATAGTCCCAGATGAATTTTCGTTGAGCAAGCCAGAACCAAGCCATATGGCGAGAGTCAGGTTAGAGTTTAACACCTATGAGCCTCTGTTATAGCCTTATTGTCACCAAAATGAATGACCAATTCTTAATCGATTACTGAAGACTCTCTGCCTTGTCATAATGTTACAATAGGTGAATGTTTTAAGCAAATAGTAAATAGGCCCATCGACGGGCCCATCTGCGGTAAGAAGCTACAGGCGCATTATGTTGACACGACCGGGGCCTGACTCATATTTACCTCTACAGCAGGGGTCCCCAACCTTTCTAGGTCTGAGGGCTACCAAGGGCCACCCGAGGGCTACTGAGGGTTACCCGAGGGCTCCTTTTGTTCAAAATCCTCTACTGATGTCTTGGCATCATTCTCAAATCACACTATTATTGAATGGTAATTTGTTTATAGGTTGTAAAGAATAAATGATCTCATATTTAAATCAAGAAAAACATTAACTAAAATCTGGTAGTCATCACTGTTTAATAACATCCTTGGTGGGCACCTCAGAAGCTCCTGGAGGGCTACCTGGCGCCCGCGGGCACCACGTTGGTGACACCTGCTCTACAGTGTATGATGAGAGAGTTTGACATACCGGTGTTACAACTTGAATTCCATTCAGCAGGGGCAGATCAATCAATCAATCAATCAATCACACTGCCTTTTTATTTGCTGCTTTATACTGCTTTACTGCTACGAAAAATAAAGTAAGAAAAAGAACAGAAGCACTGTGCGGTGTCTTTTGAATTTTTATTTTGAATCTTGTAGGCTATGTACCGTAGATCAAATGTTTGCACAAGAGTGCTTTATGTATTTGACATTACGGTAGGCTATATATATTTAATGAAAAACTGTAATGAAGGTTAATGTTAATGGCTGTTGTCATTAAGTGTCATTCTGTAAATGTTATAAATGATTCAAGCAATAAACTAATTAATAAACTAAGCATTTAAAAAAAGATTGTTATCTGCAACAGATTAACACATCCACAGTAGGAAGTATCATCATATAGTTCAATCCAAAAAAGAAAAAGTGAACCTTTATTAATGTTTACTTACTGTAAGTCTTGCTTCATGTCTAGTTTATAATTTTGACACCTTTAAATGTGATTAAATACATAGCCTACTGTTATGTTACAATGGTTATTATTCAGCAACAAGATAGCCTTTTATTAGCTGGTTACTGGGGAGCAAATATCAGGTTAGCAATCATTGTACATTCTGAAGAGTAAGCACATCCTGAGTTGTGTAGTAATGTGGCATCTCACTAACTTCCAGGCACATGTTACAATATTTGGACTGTTGAGAAAGTGGTCCAAAAGTTACAACACGAAGCTAATGGTTTGGCTTCATACATGCACCCACACACATGCACACACACACGCATACACATACACACACACACACACACACACACACACACACAAACACACACGCAAACACACAGACACACACGTTTCTCCTGCAATGCCACTGTAAGACCCTTGTTTTGTCCTTCAATCCATCAGTCATGTGCTGGACTGGAGAACAGTACAGTAACCTCCTGTCACAGTACAGGAGACAAAGTTCGTAAACTTGACAAAAGCATGTCCTTGGCAGCCATTGTTCTCTCTCTCTCTCTCTCTCTCTCTCTCTCTCTCTCTCTCCCTCTCTCTCTCTCTCTCTCTCTCTCTCTCTTTCTCTCTCTCTCTCTCTCTCTCTCTCTCTCTCTCTCTCTCTCTCTCTCTCTCTCTTTTGTCATGTCAACTCAAATGTTAGTGTCAGGACTGGACTGGGAAACAAATACAGTAGGGCCTGGGCACTTTTGGGCCCCTCATAATTAGTGGCGCAGAACTGACTCACCGGTGGGCCCAGCACCCTCGTGGGCCCCTATTTCCAGAAATGTTTTTAAAAAATTGTTTTACATTTCTGAAAATAGGGGCCCATGAGGGTGCAGCGGGGTCCACTGGGAAATGCCTGCTATGCCGGATGGCCTGGGCAGCCCTGGTTAGTGTCCAGATTGGGCCAAGTTGGGTCTCCATGGCTTGGCTGCCCCTTGTCCTGACTCTGGCCCCGACCATTAGCCACTAATGTGGTCAGCTCAGGATTGCTACCCCCTTGTTTCACGCTCTTGGTGTGTGTGTGTGTGTGTGTGTGTTTGCGCATGCGTCCGTGTGTGTGTGTGTGTGTGTGTGTGTGTGTGTGTGTGTGTGTGTGTGTGTGTGTGTGTGTGTGTGTGTGTGTGTGTGTGTGTGTGTGTGTGCGTTTGCATGTGCGGGTGCTTGTGCGTTTTTGTGTGTGTGGTCAGTGTAAGGCAATTGGTCAGCTCAGGATTGCTGCCCCCCTGTTTCACTATGTGTGTGTGTGCGTGTGTGTGTGTGTCTGCGTGTGTCTGCGTGTGTGCGTGTGTATGTACGCGCGTGTGTGTGTGTGTGCATGTGTGGCACATGAGGCAATTGCGCTGATGTAATATATCTGGCCAGTGGCTGACCAGTGGCTCCCAATCAGCCCACTGTCACACGGACACAAGCTGGATGCTGTTAATGAGGAGCACCTCTACACTTGATGATGAGGATGAGGATGATGATGATGATGAAGATGATGAAGACAGAGGCAGAGCTATTACACACAGGGCCCCAGGGCAAAAAAACATTGATAAGGCCTCCATACGGCCTGTCATGGCCTGTCACAACAGGGCACCCAATACCAATACGGGAGGGCCCTGGGCCCAGAGGCCAATGCCCTGCTTGCCTCCCCCTATAGCTCCGCCCCTGTTGACATCAGGGATTTGAGAGTGGTGTGTGTGTGTGTGTGTGTGTGTGTGTGTGTGTGTGTGTGTGTGTGTGTGTGTGTGTGTGTGTGTGTGTGTGTGTGTGTGTGTTTTGGGGGGGAGAAATGGGAGCTTTTGGGGGTGTTTGTTTGGTGTAATAGGAGCCGGAGCAATTCACATGCAACCTCCCTAGTAGGCCTACCTAATATGACTGGCCACAACCTCCCTCCCTAATATGACTGGCCTCCATCAGGGGGGGACGGACAAAGGGGTCAGTTGTTCTGGGCCCAGGGAAGGAGGGGGCCCATAACTGAGGCCTCATTACATTGTATATACAGTGCCCTAAATTGACTTTTTTTTTCTTCACCAGCAAAAATGGCTATAGTGGATGTTAGTCTTACCAACCAAAAACACACTCACTAATGGGTCAAAGTGGCTTGTCAGTTGATCTTCTTTTCCACCCAAAATGATTTCTCACCAGCATTTGGCCAGTTGGCTGATGTTAATTTAGAGCCCTGATTGCACATAGACAACAGTATGTAAAGAGAGGGGGGCCCTTTCAGATGATTTTGTCCCGGGCCCGGTCAAAGCTGTCAGCGGCGGCCCTGCGCCCCATTGCAGCAAGCAGCTCTCCTGTCCCTGTGAATAGGACTATACAATAGAGCAGTGATTCTCAAAGTGTGGTCCGGGGACCACTGGTGGTCCGCGACAGAGCTGAAGTGGTCCGCGAGGGAATTTCTGCTTTGCCAAGACAAGCTAGCATTAGGCTATATTTGTAACATAATTACAAAACAAAACATCAAAGTCAAACAAAGTCTTATTTTCACCACAATAAGACTTGCATGCACAGGTATTGTGAATAAAAAGTAAGTGATCTGCTTTGGAAATTAGCAGTGTCAAATTAGCACCCATCAACTGTCAATTCAGTTGACAGGTGGTCCCTGAAAATTTTCGGGGGGACAAAGTGGTCCTCGGTGTGAAAAAGTTTGAGAAACACGGCAGTAGAGTACGACTTTTTAAAACCAATTACATCAAGAGAGCACAGCACAGGGTGTCAGAAAATGGCTGTCAAAAGTGTCAGGGGCCAGTGATGGCAGTCAAGTAGGATGGAGCATTGGAGACTGGTGCAGCCAACCTGGCAAGGCATTACATCAGACGGAGAGGGTCAGTGTGTGTGTGTGTTAATGTGTGTGTGTGTGCGTGTGTTAATGTGTGTGTGTGAGTGTGTGTGTGTGTGTGTGTGTGTGTGTGTGTGTGTGTGTGTGTGTGTGTGTGTGTGTGTGTGTGTGTGTGTGTGTGTGTGTGTGTGTGTGTGTGTGTGTACTGTAGGAGGGCGTTTATGGTGAAACAGATGGACAAAGTTGCCCGTTCGTTCGCAGGCAACTAACATTGTCTACCCACGCATTACCGAATGCCATTCAAAGTAATATAAGAAGAAGAAGAAGAAGAAGAAGAAGAAGAAGAAGAAGAAGAAGAAGAAGAATTGTATTTGGATAGCACTGTATCATACAAGGCATGTAACTCAAAGTGCTTCACAAATGGGAAAAAACATCATTGTTAGAGATGGATTTAAAAGGAGAGGTAGAGATGAGAGGCAGAATAGCAGGAAGGCAGAGGAAGAAGAGATAGATAGAGATTGTAGAGTCATAAGGTCAACGTAGGTTAGGACCAGGATTCTTAGAGACGTAAGGTCCATAGTGGCTGGGTCTAGCATAAGTCATAGATAGTCACACTGAATTTGGGCCCTCAGATGCGGCCCCTGGTGGCATCAGGGGTGAGGAAAAACTCCCTTTCGCTTGATTCATAGTTGGTAGGGGAAAAGTGAAACGAATACAAATGATGATGCACAGTGGAGACGCCAACTTAATAATGAAAAACACCAATACACACACACACACGCACGCGCGCACACACACACACACACACACACACACACACACACACACACACACACACACACACACACACACACACACACACACACACACACACACACACACACACACACACACAGTACTAAACACACACACACACGTTCTTACTCTCTCACACAGCACACATGCAGTACACACACAGTGTATAGAGTTGCTGGTTTTCATTTGAGTGTATAGAAAGACTTTTATTGGGTCCGGTGAGTTCCCCAACCATATAAATATAGTAAGAATGATAGCGAGCGCTCTGAGTCTTCTCTCCAGATAGAAGGGGTGCATCTGGTTAATCCTTTGCAGGCTTCATAGATACTTGTTCAATCCAAAGCACTCTCCTTCGAGTCAAGGTCCGTTATGTTAAAAACCCTTTATTTTAACATGGGGTATACAAACTTAAAAAACGCCGACCGGTTTCAGCCGTCTGGCCTTCGTCAGGGCGTGGTTAAAACTCAGGTACCTGAGTGACACAGGTAAATAAACTCTTGGGGGTCACATGGGTATGGGGAGGTTCAAAGCATTCACATTCGGTTGTAATGAAATAAAGAAAATAAAGCAGATATATAAGTTTGACTTATGGTCTAGCATAACACATAAGCATATAATATTGTCTGAAGTCACATTTCAATCTAGGTAGTCAGATTATGAATAAGTATCAGCATATGGATCCCATAGGTGTGGGGGTATACACTGTTCCCACACTCTGTAAAGAGAAAAAAGAGAAAAATATATATATATATATGCAGGAATTAGATATGTTAGTGGTGTGGCAGATAGTCTTACATTATAATGTAAGGTACCTGAGTTTTAACCACGCCCTGACGAAGGCCAGACGGCTGAAACCGGTCGGCGTTTTTTTAGTTTGTATACCCCATGTTAAAATAAAGGGTTTTTAACATAACGGACCTTGACTCGAAGGAGAGTGCTTTGGATTGAACAAGTACATATAAATATAGTATTTATTCTCTACGTACATTGAAATGTTGCAACTGCAATGCTAGAAGAAAATGTTCCTCAGCTCAGGAGCCTAGCGAAGGGAGCCCGTTCACTCACTCTCTCTGGCACCCAAGTCAGTTTTAACCCTCATTTAAATTGTATAGTGATAACACACTGCCAGTGAATTATTGATGCCATTTACATTATTTATCCGCTAAGCAGATGCCTCCATCCGAACCCCAACCCGGCATCGTAACGGCATCGGCGTTGTTGTTATGTATAAGTAAACAGTGCAGCCAGTGGGCGCCGATTCATTTCATTTCGCTTCCACATTTAAGCTATTGGATAGTTTTCAGAGAAGCCTCCCTCCCTCCCTCCTGTGTCATTGTCAGATCCCCAAGCCTGTGTGTGTGTGTGTGTGTGTGTGTGTGTGTGTGTGTGTGTGTGTGTGTGTGTGTGTGTGTGTGTGTGTGTGTGTGTGTGTGTGTGTGTGTGTGTGTGTGTGTGTATATATATCCACACAGTGCAAACAGAACAGGCTGGTATTACACAGATGACCCACTTTGTAAGACAACACAAAATCATTCATTTTAATTAGTGGTGTGTGTGTTTCTGTTGAAATGGGAGGCAGCCGTGTCTCAGTGCCATGGAATCACAACCAGTCTGGTACCCCTCTAAGCAGAGACACACACACACACACACACACACACACACACACACACACACACACACACACACACACACACACACACACACACACACACACACACACACACACACACACACACACACACACACACACACACACACACACACGCACACACACACACCCCAAGCACACATAATGCCCCTGGACATCCAAGTACTCCTAAATTTATACATCTGCCACTCAAGATGAAAGGATGAAAGGAATAACAAGTGAGGGACGGAGGGAGGGATGGAGGGATGGATTGAGAGAGAAAAGACTGAAATAAAAGGTACAATAAAGCTAGTAAATGAGCCTTTTTTTAGACAGTGTCTTCTCCTCAGCTAAGAGAAGAGAAGAGAAGGAACGTCTCATCACATCACGCCGCATCACACTACACTACACAGGCCGCCTGCCTGCGCGGCCATATTAATTAGTCATGTTGTCTCTGCTTTATACACACGCACGTCTCATTTGACTTTCATACGCAATCATTTCATCCTTGATATAGTCATATTTACCCGATCGTTACACCTCATTAGTGGGGATTGGAAAAGTAAACCCTGCCTGCCTTCCCACCGCATCGCAGCCACGGCCGCAGCACAGCCGAGCACGGAGAGGAGTCAGAGTCGAGTCAGCTCAGAGTCTCATCATTACAGGCCAGTGGCGGAATAATTGCACAGAGGGCCCCAGGGCAAAACACTGATAGGGCCCCTCAAACAACTTGCCATGGTCACAATAGGGCCCCCACCAACAATACAGGAGGGCCTTGGGCCGAGGGGCAAATGCCCTGCTTGCCCCCCCATAGCTCTGCCCCTGTTACAGGCACAGTCGCAAGGTTGCCGCTCCAAAATCGTATCGTTTTATCACCACTCCAGAAAGTATTTTATCTACGTATCTCCCTTTCTCTCTCTCTCTATCTCTCTCTCTCTTTCTCTCTCTCTCTCTCTCTCTCTCTCTCTTCTCTATCGCTCCATTTTGCAGTCTCTTGCTCCTTTTCTATGTCTTTATCTCCATCTCCATCTCTCTCTCTCTCTCTCTCTCTCTCTCTCTCTCTCTCTCTCTCTCTCTCTCTCTCTCTCTCAGTCAGCAGTCATACTGCTCTGACAGTGTCTCAATTACCTTTTAAACAATCTCCCATCACAGCGTTAGTCATGACCAATTACAGCAGTAATGCCAAGAAAATTACAGATTTATCCCACTACTTGTGCGGGTCAGAATGGGATCTGGCAATCCCTGTTCAAATCCCTGTCTGTAAAAGGCCTCATTTAAATATAGATCAGAAAATGACAGCGCCCCTCTTAGCATATGGACGTCTGTGTTAGACTGCCGAAATTAGTTGGCATATCTCAATCCATGCAATTACCACATTCTGTATCTGTTCTGTTTCTCAATGTATTTTTTTTTTTCTTTTACGTCTGGTTGGGTCATATTCGCAGCAGTGAGGAGGTGTGTGTGAGGAAGGTGGTGGTGTACTTGCTGCAGTGTAATAATTTAGCTCTGTTTCTTCATTTGTAGTCACCTTGGCTTGCATCACATCCAAAACAGACAGACAGACAAACATATGCACATCGTATGTATGCACGCACGCACACGCACGCACACACACACACACACACACACACACACACACAAAGACACACACACACAGGGCCGCTTGGCTTGCTCACATCCAAAACAGACAGACAGACAGACATACGCACGCACGCACGCACGCACGCGCGCGCACGCACACACACACACACACACACACACACACAGGGCCGCTGACAGATATTTGCTGGTCCAGGGACAACGAAGTCTAAAAGCTAATATGTATACTATAATGCAACAGGGACCCAATTTCTTTGGCTTCCATCTGCCTCGGCACGCTACAACTGACCCCTTTGTCCCACTGTCAGCTTTCCTGCACATATTCACACACAAACACAAGCTAGACGTTTGTAACACACCCTCCTTCAGTGGTGTAGTCTATGTAGAACGCAGGTATACGGAGTATACCCACTTCTAAATTTTAGGGGCTTCAGTATACCCACTTAAAATTGATTGATCCATTATTTAGAATAGCATAAATATATACAGTATACCCACTTCAAAAAATGCTCGAATATACAGTATACCCACTTCAAAAAGGTAGACTACACTGCTGCCCTCCTTGTACTCTACATCTTAAAAATATATATTTTATATTATTAGCTATCATTGCTAAGACACTTGATTATTTTCCTTTTGGTGGACTTGTGAGTGCAGTCACAAGCCATCAGACAGTGCATGTTCTAGCTAGTATTTAACATGGCTAAAGGCTAGATAACCAATTAATGCTTTGATGCTTTGACACTACATCTCTCTCACATGTTGTTAACACACAGTAGCTGATTAAATCAGAGCAATAATGGTAGTTACTATTGGTGCTGTGCATTTGCATTGAACACTCGTGCTGAGCAAATGTATGCAAAATGATTAATTTAGAAATAGTCTAATATTAAATTAATCAATCATGTGCAACGTACTCTTGTCTCTCTATGGGGTAGCCTGCTGATTTATTTGCTCGTTTACGTTTTACGTTCAATAATTGAAAACAAACTTTAAAAAAATCATAGAAATAGCAGAGGAAATAATCAATATTTTAACACTGAATAAAAGCCCCACTGGAAGAAATATAGCATTTATGTAAACATACTAGGGTGTTGAATTGTATAAACATGACCCTCTCAGAAAACACAAATCACCCGGAATTGCAGATAAAATTAAATGTTAAGCAGAATACAATTTTTGTCCATATCAAACAATGGCTGGATAGTAAAGAGAGCGTAGTGTGTGTTTGGAGAGAGAGAGAGAGAGAGAGAGAGAGAGAGAGAGAGAGAGAGAGAGAGAGAGAGAGAGAGAGAGAGAGAGAGAGAGAAAGAGAGGGAGGGGAGAGTGTGTTGTCTCTTTGCCAGGATATAAAGTGACAGTGGGCTTCTGTTTTCCGAGCACAGAATAATTTTTATAATGGTCTCGCTGCCAAACGTGTGTGCCCCAAGTTTGATTTTTCTTTTCTTTTCTTTTCTTTTTTTCCCTTTATAACTGCCGTAAAACTGAGGGGAGGGGAGGTGTAGAAGGGGGGAGAGGGAGGCCGGGTGAACAAGAAATAAAAGAAGAGAAAAACCTCTGACAATTTATTATGCTGTTTGTAGCTCGTGCTACTAGTTATCGTGTGCAATTTCTTACCTTGGGGTAGAGTGAGCCACTTTTCCCCATTTTTCAATGTCTCACCCCGAAACCCCAGCACCCCCCCCTCCCCGCCCGCCCGGTACCCCCACAGTCCCCCCCTCAACCTCCGCACCCCCTGCTCTGCGTCTCTTGATCCTGCGTGCTGCCGAGTAAGCCTGGCGCCCGAAGCCACAGCGCTGGAACATCACAGAGAGAGAGGCACATCATTATGCGTCAGCCCTGTTAACAAAGAGAGGAGGCCGGGCAGAGCAAGAAGAGAAGAGAAGAGAAGAGAAGAGAGAAGAGGAGAGGAGAGAGGAGCAGAGCTGCCGTTTAAATCAGGGGGGCACGCCAAAAAACACAAAAGATTACACGAGTTCACCGGCCTGACCTGCGGAGCCTTTTATTGTCTCTCTCTCTCTTCGTCTCTCTCGCTCTCTCTTCATCACTTCATCACTCTTAACTCGCTCCACCTCCTCTCATCTCTACTTTTCTCCTCTCTCTCTCTCTCCTCTTGTTCTTTCTTTCTTTCTTTCTTTCTTTCTTTCTTTCTTTCTTTCTTTCTTTCTTTCTTTCTTTCTTTCTTTCTTTCTTTCTTTCTTTCTTTCTTTATCTCTTTATCTCTCTGTGATTATCTCTCTCTCTCTCTCTGCCTCTCACTCTCTCTCTCTCTCTCTCTGCCTCTCTCTCTCTCTCTCTCTCTCTCTCTCTCTCTTTCTCTCTTTCTCGTCCTCCTCAGGGTGCAGCATTTGGGGATGGAGAGGCCTCGCGCTCATGCACACATTTACTCACTTGTGAGTTTCACCCCCTTGCTCTCTCACTCGCATGCTGCGTTCTCCCCGGCACGCTTACGTGCTCTCTCTCTCTCTCTCTCTCCCTCCCTCTCTCTCTCTCTCTCTCTCCCTACCTCTCTCTCTCTCTCTCTCTCTCTCTCTGTTAGCTCAGAGGCCTGTTCCATCTTTCTGGCCTACTCCACCTTAATTCAAGGCCACACTTTTTGCTTTTTTCATCTGTTTCTTTTTTCTTTATTTTTTTTTCATCATTTCATCGCCGCGTCTCATATCGCACGTCTACTTCACCTGACCTCCAGGGAACCCCCAAGTGCCTTTCAAACGAGCAGAGACACTAAAAAATGGGGTCCAGCACCCGGCCCCTCTCCTTGCCTTGGCTCCCCACCCCTCCCGTCTTCTCTCCTCTTCTCCTCTTCTCCTCTCTTCCTCCACTTCTCTTCACTCTCTCGCTCCCTCTGATCATCCGGCCCCATCACTCGAAGGCCAATACTAATCCCCTTCTCCTCGCCGAGGGGCGAACACATGTTGCCTTTTTTTGACACTTCAGAAGCCACTTAGAGGGGTGAAGGGAGGGGCCAACGGGGAGGGGGGGGGGATGATTGGCCTATGACAGCTCGTCAGCATGCATGTTGTGCCTGGTGCCAGAGAAGAGCAGGGCAGAGCCAAACAGAGCCGAGCAGCCCTGATAAATGATTGAACTGGTCCTTGAGATGTAGGTCTGGTGTATGTATGCAGGGCTGCTGACAGCTATGGCAGGGTCCGGGACAAAACCATCTTAAAAGGCCACCTAATGAATACCTGTATACAGCACAATGTAATGGGAAAGCGAATTTGTTCACCCCCTCTTCCTGGGCCTGGGACAACTGGCCTTGTTTCTCACCCCTGTCAGCTGCCCTAGCTGATAGTATATACTGTATGTATGTATGAATGCCATGGGCTATGGGCCTCCTAAATGAAAGTTTAACAGCTGGTGCGGAGCGGAGATGCATTGGGCTCCCTGCTAAAGATATGCATTGAGAGAGGGAGGGAGAGGAAGAGAGGGAGGGAGAGGAAGAGAGGGAGAGAGGAGGAGGAGGAGGAGGAGGAGGGAGAGAAGAGAGGGAGAGAGGAGGGAGAGGAAGAGAGGGAGAGAAGAGGAGGAGGAGGAGGGATAAAGGGATGAGGGAGAGATGGAGAGAGAGGAAGAGAGAGAGGGAGAGATAGAAGAGAGGGAGAGAGGAGGAGGAGGAGGGAGAAAGGGATGAGGGGGAGATGGAGAGAGAGAAGAGAGAGGGAGAGAGAGAGGGAGAGAGAGAAGAGAGAGAGAGAGANAGAGAGAAAGAGAGAGGAAGAGGAGAGAGAGAAGAGAGAGAGAGAGAGAAAGAGGGAGGAGGAGAAAGGGATGAGGGGGAGATGAAGAGAGAGAAGAGAGAGAGGGAGGGAGAGAAGAGAGAGAGGGAAAAAAGAGAGGAGGAGGAGGGAGAAAGGGATGAGGGGGAGATGGAGAGAGAGGAGATATGGAGAGGGAGGGGGAGAGATACAGGTGAAAGGGAGTAAACAGAGGCGAAAAGGGAGGGAGTAGAAAAGGGGAATAGGGAGAGAAAAGGAGGTGAGAGGGAGAAAGTGAAAGGTGGAGAAGACGTAGAAGGCAACAAGTAGAGAGAGAGAGAGAGAGAGAGAGAGAGAGAGAGAGAGAGAGAGAGAGAGAGAGAGAGGCGGTTGTTTTTACAGCCATGTGTGGTGAGAAATGAATATGACTTGTCTCAGGCCTACACCGCCATACAGGCAAAGCTCAGTAATTACATTATCGCTATGGTTACATGATGTTTTCAATTCCGAATGAATTAAACAGTTCCATCGAGTTTACTTTGACCTTTCTTTTAATTCCAAAATAAAGAGGTGTTTTTACATGATGCTTTCAAAGCGGAATTAAGCTTCATTCGGAATGAAATGGAGTTCATTACGAATTAAATGTCTCATGTAAGCGTAGCCATTGACAAATTTGAGTTTAGACTGAAAATGGTTCTTCATCACACGTCCTGTCTTTGTGACAAAGCCTTATCCAAATGTGTCCCTTTTTTATTATTATTATTATTTACAAATTTACACATATCACACAAACATCACACAAAGTGGACAGCGCTTGTCCACTAGACAAAGGAAGAACAAACAACAACAAAAACAAACAAACAAAACAAAAACAAAAACACATTATTATTTCCTACCCACTTCACATAGAGGTCTACCCGATGTGCTTAACGTAGGTTTGTAAGTTTTACTGTGTCTATGTATTTATGTACTAAGGACCATGTAGACCTGACATCCAACTGCTTCAGGTGCTGTGTATTTAAACTTTCTTCCATCGTTGAAAAGTCTATTATCTGATCTAACCATTGTGAAAGAGTCAGTCCTGACTGCGATATCCAATTCATGAGTATGCATTTGTGCAAATGCAAATGTGTCCCTTTTTTAGAGATACTGAATAGGCTACCAATACTTCTTAAGGCCTTTTTCTCAGTTCAATGATGGCATAGTTGCTGCATTATGCCTTTGTAGGGCAGTACAATCCTCCTGAAAATGCCCATTGCTGTGTGTGCTTATGTGTATATTAGAAGCTATCATACCGCAAGGATTGTCTCGTAGCTGTGCATTTCTTCTTGTCCATTTGTTTGCTTACATTAAACCAACATTAGGCCTATTACTTTGTGCAAATGTTTGTGTTAACAACAGACACAGTTAATAAATGGAAAAAAATATAGTGCTTATCCCTTCAGATAAGCGGTGCTGTTTACACATATTTAGTTCTTTGTATTTTGAGTTTTTATGCCTTTTAGCTTGGAGCAGGCTTTATTCTTACTTTGACTGTGAGGGTGCTGTCCCAAATGTTCATCTAAAGTTTTCAAAAATAGGCCGCTTCTTCCTTGCATGATGCGTTTTTTAATGTGCAATAAAAAACACCTTTAGTCTAAGTCAAGGTGCAACTTTCTATTCCTGAAATATGCAAAGAAATAGGCCCTATTGAATTGGGAGGTGAAAGCAGGTGAAAGCAGCATCAGTATCCACTGCAGTGGACAGGATGACCACCAGGGGGCAGATGAAAACTGCTTTTAAAACATCAGCCTGGACCTCTCAATGCTGCAGCACCAACTTCAAACGTCCACTGCCTAAGTGGGAGAGATGTCGGGTTGAAATATTTAGCAATACCTGTGGCTGTTTTAATTCTTTACGCTTGAAAAATATTATAGCTATTGCAGCTATCCTTTAGACTTGAAAATATTATAGCCTACCGATTGCAGCTATTGAACTCTGCTCCTTTGAAGAGAGAGGTAGCACGATCTTGCAATGTGTGTGTTTTTTTATACCTCTGTCATCAAATATTAAACATACAATACATCTTTAGTCCAAGTTTCTTCAGTGTAGGTCGACGTGCAATTTCACATCTCTCAGGTTAAACTGTCCATGAGAGAGATGTACTTTCTTCTCTAGCCTTGCGAGTTACCACTATTTAAACATTTTAGTTTATGAATCGATCTTGCTCTTTATTTCACTCTCAGTATTTGTTTGTGTATCAGTGTAAACATCTGGCAGAGTTTGGCCTCCCAAGCCTCATAGGGATTAGGTGGTGGGCCCAGTCTCATATCTTGTCAGTTCGTTGGTGTTAACGAGTGGCAACTTTATTTTTGCTTATATAACCCCCTGACAACCCATTAATCAATATTTTGGCTGTTGCCATCCTCAAAACTTGCACATTGATTTATAAAAATGACAACAAAAACTAGCCGACCGAGTGACGTCACGTCAATGCAAAGTCAACGAGGCAGAATACAGCTAGCGCGTGCGTGCTACCCGGAACCGTCAGATTTCATGGCAAAAAGTGACAAGTTGGGGGGTAAGTGGGCTTACTTGTTGTGTACATGCAAAAAAAAATATTTTTCTCAAACTTTCAGGAGTGCTCTTTTTCGCTGTTAGTGTTCGACTGTCTGACCATCATTGGGCAACGAGAGATAAATGTCAAAAAGATGACAGGTCTGTTCCCTCAAAGCAATAGAGCAATGAGGTGACGGGGGTAGATCAATTCGCCAAAAAACTACGTGTCAGTAAAGAAATGCAAGCTGTGTTATTTTTTCCAGTAACAGGAAAATGGTCAGGAATGAAATGCCTACGTTGTTTCAATTATTAGGTGAATAATCTGCCTATGAAAAAAGCCCGATATGTGGATAAATATTCCCTTTTCAACTTTGAGGGGCGGAGACTTCCCATTGACTGTGCATTATGTGACGTCACCCCCAGTCTTTTTTATTTTCGTTATTTTTTTAGATCAACGTGCAACTTTTCAGCGTGGCAACAGCCAGAATATTGCTTTACATATTGTCAGGAGGTCATATTAGAAAAATCAAGTTGCCACTCGAGAGTAAGAACGAAACTCGTTTTCTAAAGGAGCTACGAAATCTAGCCCACCGTCTAGATGGGATGATCGGCCTAGGCCAGGGATGGGCAACCCATTTCATTCGAGGGGCCACTTCAAATTTGATGAAGTCCTCCAAGGGCAACAAGGATTTCCCTCTGCACTTACAAGTTTCAAGTTACAAGTTTATTTATTTAAAAAGGGACAGCATATATTACTAGCATTTAAACAAAAATGCTAAATACACAAGATTATAGCCATGAGGCTAATTTCCATCTTTTGTCCCTTGACAAGGTTAAAACAAAACTAAAAGTACAAAGTTGTAAAATTATAGAGTCAAATTCTATATTGAAGGCGGTCACCTTTACAACAGACCCCACCTTCACGAGGTCCCCTGAAAATATTACTTATTGTGTTCCAAATGTAAATTCTAAGATTTCTTTTTCAAAACATGTCATATTTCATGAGAAGCTGCATAACATTAAAATGATATCAGGAGCTGGATAAGACGGCCTCCAGGGCCGCACACAGCCCTCGAGACATACAGTAGGTTCCCCACCCCTGGTCTAGGCCTTTCACTCTGTGGTTTCATACCTGTCCCCCACTTTAAAGGGAAGCTGTGACTGGGAGGTCACAAGGTCAAGC
>NC_085862.1:7356705-7366705 GCF_034702125.1 Engraulis encrasicolus | reverse complement strand
GGTGACGAATCATAAAAACACATATTGCTTACGGATAGCAGCACATAGACCTAGGATGCTACTGGTATCAGGAAAGGTCAGGCTTGAGCACACTGTGTCCTGGCACAATGGCCTTCAACAGCAGAGGCCCTCGCTCTGAGCTCTCCAGATATCAGGAGCAGTAAGAGTAAACATGTTACATTCCTGGCCTAATTAATTGAAACAAACGAATAGGCCTAAGTTTTATTCTAAAACTTTGCAACAGTATGGTCATACGGTTGTTTGTCCACTGCAAATGCAACAAGAAAACCACTTGGATTTAACACTTTACACATTCTGCCGAGACTATGCACTTGGGGACAATAAGCAAGCTAGATATTTTTTTAATGAATTTGTGCATTCAATTATTTAAACTTACAAACCATCAATATGAAACAAGCGTATTCTTGCTCTGGAATAAGCAGAAATGAGAAAGTTTGCCTCCTTATCCTTGAAGAAGGGAGGGACAGAGGGATTAACCAAAATGACAATGTTGCGCTCGAGGCCACTGAACCGCCGGACTGTATCCAAGACCATCTTATTCGTACTCATATCATCGACAGAGCTAATTGGGAATTGTGTTTTCATTTCGTAGCGAGCAGTTGTAGTCTCCAGATGTTTCTGTGTTGAGAAAAGCATAGCAATATCTCCAGGAGAGTGTCCTTGAGACGAGAGACGGTGCAGGATCTGGTTCACAGTCTCCATCACTTTGTTAGGTGGCACTTCCTTGTATTGAAACTTCCCCTGGAACGAATGGCTCAGTTCAATCTTTTTGTGCATGCCGGCTAGATGTTTTGTCAAGAAATTCTGAGGACCATCGATGACCTCGTCCATTTTATGCCACATTGCATCCATGACCTTCGTAGAGTTACGAACAACCTTGTGTAATTTGACTTTGTTTTGGGACGTGAGGAGTGGGAGACCATCATTGAATGTGTGGTTTTTCTGATAGTAGTCCAGAAAGACCCAGAACATGCCCTCGTCACCCACAAGTCCCTTAGCCTTCTCATACCAGTTTTCACCGGTTTCTTCCACGCGGAAGTTCTGGGCCTCATCCACGATGATGTGCTGCACCCCTGAAAGATCCACTGATGGAGACATAAACTTGGCCCTTGTTGTACACTGGCAGATAGCTTGCATCCTGGAAAGACATGAAACATATACCATATAACTTAGTAAACAGCATTGACGTATCTGTAATTTAAATTAATTACAATATGTTTGTTTACATACCCCACAAAGTTTTTCAGTCCAACATTTTCAGAAATATAAAGAATATTTCTTTCCTCACAGCCGTACAAGTTCTTGATCCTCCTTATTTGTTCCATAGCAATCAACGTCTTCCCAGAACCAGGGACACCATGAATGAAGAGATGATTGAATCCATCATAGTTATGGAGAATCCCAAACTGCTCCTTTGTTAGCAGATTAAAAACCTCACAGCCAAGTTCATCACTCAACGGTGAGGTAAAACTCAGCAGCACAACCCCCAGGGAGCAGAGAAGGGCCTTCAGGTCATTTTCTTGGTTCAGTCTATAGCTGTTGGGATATAGCCAGCTACATTTGATCTCTGATAGGTCCTGGGTCTCCACCAGTTTTGGTCTCACACAGAGTTTGCCTGCATAGCCTCCCAGGTTGACCAGCTTCTGCTTGAGATGGAATGCAGTGTCTCTTGCATACCTCTTCAACTCAGGACTGTCCTTTTCAACGAAACAGTAGAGAGTGGGATACATTCCCATGCAGATCACCAGTGCTTCATACACCACATCTTCATTCTTGGGGAGATTTAGATCAACTGCCCAGCTCTGGGATAGAATGCATATGCCAGGACCCTCTAGGGACTCAGTGAGATGGACATTGAGCTTGTCTCTCAGGGGCTTTGGCACCACACGAACACCATTCTCTGGAACTAGAATGAAGAACAACACAATCAAAACAATTCTGGAGTGTACTGCACATAATAAACTGTTTCCTCTTATCACATAACAAGGACATCATCTGTTGAACACCTATTGCCACTACTCAAAGATAGTGGGTCTGCTTTTTAGAAAAAAAATCTGATGGGCCGAACCTTCATTACCACATTGCATTTTACAATACATACATACAAGCACTGCATTTCAACAGAGTGGCAAAACACATGCAATAAATGACACTACAATTGAGTTTTTTTAGAATTAGTAAAACTACTGACAGTGTGATACACAAATGCCACAATAATCCATTATGTGGTCATATGTAAATTAAATGCCTACAGTGCAACTTAAAAAAGGCATGAGCATATTTTATAAAATCACCTGGGAAAAGTTTCTTCTGAAGCTGTGTCAGCCTCTGGATACTGTACACGGACTTGCAAAGAGGTGGAGAATTTTGCAGACTCACAACATTCTGGAAGCGTTCACAAAAGTCGGGATCTGACAGACATACAATTATATGACTTACCTTCATGCCAACATCACTGCAAGTGTAATATCACTGAGAAAGGAAATTAGTATTTTTTCCAAAAGAACAAAAACAAAAAACAATTCTACTGAATGCATTTACCTGGGTCCGTGAGTTGTAGTTTCTCCAACCAGGCTTCAGCTTCAAGCCTGACTATCTTGTCACTCCAACTCTCAACTTGCCAGGAGTTGGGATCTTTCTCAAAGACAGCACAGCAGAAAAGTGGAATCTTGATGGCCACCACATACCCATAAGCCTCTGAAGACTTCCCTGATGTCACTCTGATAAGCCTATACTCTGGGGGCCAGTCTGTTCTCTTCCTGCAACCTGACATATGAACAGCTTTGGGCCTCTCACACAATTCTTCAATCGTGCGGCACAGTTTGGCTTCATCAGTCCCATGACAACACCCAACAACTTTTTGATTTTTATCAGTAACACCTATAAACATATAACCGCCATCTGTATTCGCAAAGGCTGATATATATTTGGGCACGGCTTCCTTTAGCCTTGTCAAAACTTTTTCACCACGGAACTCTTTCAATTCTACATGCAAACTCTCTCCAAATTCTAAACGCTCACCATAATTTACGGAGTCCATTTTGAAGAATTCATCAGCTTTCAATTTTATTATGTCATTTCCTGGCAATGCTGATGCCAGTCTCTTAGCAGGTGGTTTCCCCACATCCATGTCCGGATTCCTCTTGACCTTATCCTTTTTGTCTAGAAAAGCAAGCACCGTATCGGGAGAAATGCGCTTATCAATAGTCCCTGTTCTTTTCCATAAACCAGTATCAATGCTACAGAGTCTTGGCCTGTAATCACCAGATTGCCATGACCTAACAAAGATATGAATTCTGTTACCTCGCGGTATAGATTCAATCATATCTTCGAATCCTGAACCCACTAATATTTCCAAATGTTCCTCAATATCTAATCCCATCCCCTCCGTTTTGTAATCATATGACAAATTAGCTACATCCACAGTCATAACTCCTCCTCCTGAGTTCAGAAGAGAACAAACTCCAATCAGAATGCATTCCCTTTCTGATTCCCTTTTCGACTTATCCAATTTTCCCCTCTTTGCTTCCCCAAATGTTATACTTTTACAGCACTTGATCTCAAGATCAGGGAAGTCCTGGGATTTCACCACTGTCAGTGAAGCCATGCTGTGGAAAATGGAGAAGAATGGTGAAATGTACAACATAATATGAATGATTCTGTATAAAAACAGTATTTTTTTAAAATCCCAAGGAAATCTGTAACATCTGCTATGTGTTCACAACTGATGATGATGCGCCATACAGGCAATTAAGCAAACACAGACACTCAGATTAAGATATAAGATATCCTGGTTTACAGGAAGTGGCGCACGTAGCTGCAGCGACTCCTTATTCTCCCAACTCTCAGTGTTTATTTGTGTTATAATGTGTCATTCGAAATGTCTATCGTCGGAAACTATGTCGGAACGCATGTACAGTCGGCAACAGCTGTTGCAGATAAGAATGGACAACTTAAGCGATGTATTGGATATACCAACAGAGACACTGGAAGAACTGGGGATACTACGGCGGCATACATCGGACCCGTCTGCTTCGCCTACATGGAGACGGCGAAAGAGGTGCTCCAGAATTAGGAAGAGAGGCAAACGAGGTGGCGTCGAAACACGGCCTGCAGCCAACCCAACTCGTCCAGCAATACCATCAATTCTCTTGGCAAACGTAAGATCTATGGACAATAAGATGGATGACATACGGCTACTAAGATCAGCGAACAAAACTGTGAGGAACTGCTGTGTGACCGTGTTTACAGAATCATGGCTGAACGACGGCATACCCGACTCGGCTTTACAACTGGAGCAACTTACGTGCCACCGAGCGGACAGAGCCCTTGCAGAGAAAAAACGAGGGGGAGGAATATGTGTTTACACACATGATGCTTGGTGCAAAAATGCTACGGTGGTACAGAGACACTGCTCTCCACTAGTGGAGTTCATGATCATCAAGTGCCGACCCTTCTATTTACCAAGAGAAATATCCGCCATTCTACTGGTCGCAGTTTACCTCGCTCCTAGCAACACCAACAGCGTCAGAAGCGAGGCACTGAACGAGCTGCATCGGGGAATCAGTGAACAACAAGATGCACACCCAGATGCCTTCACAGTGGTCATGGGAGATTTCAACCACGGAAATCTCAAAACAGTACTTCCAAAATTTCACCAACATGTAAACTTTCCAACAAGAGGACAAAACACCCTGGACTTTGTTTATACCCCAAAACAAGGAGCATACAAGGCAAAGCCCATCCCCCACATCGGCCTATCAGACCACCTAACGATTCTGCTACTGCCAGCCTACAGACAAAAGGTAAAACTCACCAAACCAGCTCTGAAGGAGGTGAGAAAATGGCCAGAGGGAGCCGTGTCACGACTACAAGACTGCTTTGAAACCACAGATTGGGACATGTTCAAAACAGCTGCCACCCACAGCAACCACATTGACATTGAGGAGTACACAGACACCGTGACCTCCTACATCACAAAATGCATTGATGATGTTACAGAAATAAAACGCATCACCACCAGGGCCAACCAGAAGCCATGGTTCACAGGAGGCGTTCACAGACTGCTGAGGGCCAGAGACAAAGCCTTCAGAGCAGGAGACGTAGCTGGCCTAAAAGCAGCAAGGGCAAACCTGTCCCAGGGCATCAGGAAAGCAAAAAAGGAATACTCGGACAAAATAACAACACACTTCAAAGACAGCAGAGATGCACAGAGCCTGTGGCAGGGCATACAGGCCATCACGGACTATAAGCCCGCACCACGAAGCTGTGACAACAACACCTCTCTGCTAAACGACCTGAACAGTTTCTTTGCCCGTTTTGAAGCACAAAATGACACTCATCCACAGAAAACTCCCCCTCCCCCCCATGATCAACCCCTGTACCTGTCCTCTGCCAGTGTGAAGAGGACACTGGCCACCATCAACCCACGCAAAGCAGCTGGCCCAGACAACATACCTGGCCGAGTGTTGAAGGATTGTGCAGAAGAGCTGAAGGATGTCTTCACAGACATCTTTAACATCTCTCTGGAGCAAGCAGTCATCCCATCACTTTTCAAAGCTGCTACCATCATACCCGTGCCGAAGAAATCATCACCATCATGCTTCAATGACTACCGTCCTGTAGCACTGACGCCCATAATCATGAAGTGCTTCGAACGGCTAGTCCTGTCACACATCAAAGCCACCCTACCCCCCACCCTGGACCCCTACCAGTTTGCATACCGAGCCAAGCGATCCACGGAGGATGCAATCTGCTCTGCCCTCCATCCAGCCCTCACCCACTTGGACAATAAAGACTCATATGTGAGAATGCTGTTCATTGACTTCAGTTCAGCATTCAATACCATAATACCACAACAACTCATCAGAAAACTGGACAAACTAGGTTTCAGCACCTCCCTCTGCAACTGGCTGCTGGACTTCCTGATGCAGAGACCACAAGCAGTACGGGTAGGGAATAACACCTCAAGCACCCTGACCCTGAGCACGGGGGCTCCGCAAGGTTGTGTTCTCAGCCCCCTGCTGTTCACGCTGCTGACACATGACTGCACAACGACCCACAGCACTAACCATCTAGTGAAGTTTGCGGATGATACAACACTGGTGGGCCTCATCACTAAGGGCGATGAGACCCACTACAGAGAAGAAGTAGACCTGCTGGCCAGATGGTGCAAAGACAACAACCTCCTGCTGAATGTCAACAAGACCAAGGAGATTGTTGTCAACTTTCAGAGGGTCCAAAAACAACTGCCACCACTGACCATCGACGGCGATGCTGTGGAGAGAGTGAGCAGCACCAAGTTCCTTGGAGTGCACATCAGCGAAGACCTCTCTTGGACCACCAACACTACATCACTGGCGAAGAAGGCCCATCAGCGTCTCTACTTCTTGCGCAAACTAAAGAAGGCAAGTGCTACACCCTCCATCATGACAACATTCTACAGAGGAACCATAGAGAGCGTCGTGTCCAGCTGCATCACAGTGTGGGGAGGAAGCTGCACGGAGAAAAACAGGAAGACACTCCAGCGTGTTGTGAACACAGCGAAGAAGATCATTGGAGTACCACTCCCCTCCCTGCAGGACATTTACACCGCACGCCTCACCCGAAAAGCACTGATGATCATCAAAGACACAAGCCACCCTGCACACAAACTGTTCAGCCTCCTGCCCTCTGGAAAGAGGTACAGGCGCCTCCGTTCCCGTACCACCAGGCTTGCAAGCAGCACGATGCATCAAGCAATCAAGATACTGAACACTCAACCCACTCTCCCTTCACTGTCAGCCTCTAGCCAGCCAGGCCACTGACAACGCTCCCCCCCCTCATCCCCACCACCATATCTGCGACTGAACATTCCACCTGCACTACTACATCTGTGACTGAACTTTCAACCTGCACTAACTCAAAACATACACATGCACACACACACACACACACACACACACACACATACACACACACACACACACACACACACATACACACACACACACACACACACAAGCACACTGCACTTTCTGCACTAAACCCAAACATACACACACTGACACACAACTCATACTCACACACATACACACACACACACACACACATACACAGGTACACACACACAGACGCACACCGCACTTTCTACCTGCACTAAACACACACACACACACACACACACACACACACACACACACACACACACACACACACACACACACACACACACACACACACACACACACGCACACAAAACACATACAAACACACACACACATACTGCTGCTGGTGTATTTAATAAAAACCTTTTTTAATTATTTATTTCTTCAAATGCTACTATTACTATGTCAGAACGCTATAAAGGACTTTTAGAAAAAGCACAACAAAATACCTCCTCTTAATGTATGTTCTCTACAAGTCTTCTGTTGTCCAGTCTTGCACTTTAAATGTCTGTATGAGCAATGTCTACGTCCATACTGTCTATGTCCATGTATGAGTACTGTCTATGTCTATACTGTCTATGTCCTTACCTAGATTAGTCTATGTCTGCATGGGAGAGCAAGAAACGCAATTTCAAATTCTTTGTATGACCAGTGCATGTAAAGAAATTGACAATAAACTTGACTTGACTTGACTTGACTATAGTATCATGTTTGTATTTCAAGGAACTTCATACTGATGTTATTGCCAATGTTTAAAAGTGCACTGTGTAATATTTTTAGAAGTTTATTTCCAGAATTCTGCTGCCAATTCACAAATGTTACCTTTTTCATGAATATTTACCATGACCTTTAAATTCTAACCCCTTAAGACACGGCTTAATAAATTAGCTGTTACCACAATGGCAGTGACCAAGTCGTAATGTATTACTAAAGTCCCATTGCACTGACATAGTAGTGTAGTACTATGGTAGTTAACTTTCAATGTCTATTACAGCGTGCCACAGGAGGTACGGCGGGCATTAAGGGGCTACGACTGGGAAAATGGTATTTTTCATACATGATAAGGGGTATCTTCTCTATGGTCCGCCATTTTGAATTTTGAGAAATAGACATTTTTAGCTGAAAAATGTACTGTACTTTGGTCATACTTTGGTGTTGTTGGACTAGCCAACTATCCAGCTATCAGCAGCCCTGGATATAACAATAACAATCTTTCAAGAAACCCAAGGTGGCGGTAATACACTCAGATTGTAAAACGGCAATATTAACTCCCACCGAAGAAGAAGAAAAATTGTGTGCTCTTTCAGAGCCATGCATATTTCCTCAATTACTCTCCTTTAAAAGCCTATGTTTTAGGATGGATCTCCGTATTCTTTGTAGCATGTACAGTGCATGCCACTGTATCAAGCGAAGTCGTAACACGGTAAAATAAATCTAAACATGCAACGTTATGGGGCTGAATAGACACGAACTGTAGCAGCTAGCCTAGTGCTAATTGTGTAGCCTTGGATTAAGTAGTCGAGAGAAAGGGGATTCAGAGCGCTAATCTAAGGTAATATTTCACACACTATAGACTTAGCTATAAGCTACTGTAAGGTACAAGGGAACACAAAAATAGTCGAGACCTCACCTTGACATCTAGAAAAACTATCCAATCCGCAGCAGTACAACGACGACGCACCTACAGCTTGCTTCAGGAAATAAAAGAGCACTCTGTGGGTGTTATCTACGGCTCTGGTGGATGGACTTTGGCAGTTGGCAAATAAGTCACGTGGTTCCAGAGTCCTATGTTCCCTGTCACACAGGGAATAGCTACTAGATAGAATAGAATAGAATAGAAATAGAATAGAAAGCCTTTATTGTCAGTAAACAAAGTATACTGAGATTTTAGCTTCCCTACGAAGTGCACAGTCCTTTATAGATGAACATTGTCCAGTAAGTGTGTGTTCATTGTTGTAACAGCTTTGGGGAAGAAGCTGTTCTTCATCCTATTGGTTCTGGCTGGCAATGCCTAGTAGCGCCTGCCAGAGGGCAACAGTGTAAAGAGATGAAAGCCAGGATGTGTGGGATCTTTAATGATACTCCTGGCTCTACTTACGCAGCGTGAGTTGTAGATGGTGGGTATGGGAGATCTAATAAAATGATGGGTCTGTCATCACTACTGAGCTAACTCATAATGATCTTTACAAAATTTAGAGCTTTTCAATGATACCACCAGAGAGACTGGATCAGATAGGCTTACATACTAGGGTTTAATCCCGGGACCCGGGATTCCCGGGAAATCTGATCAAAACAATTTCCCGTTTCCCGGGAAAGCCATGACGGGAAACCGGGAAAAAAAATTAAGTGCGTGTCTATTTGTTGTCCCAGCAACATAAGCAACAGTGCCATCTAGCAGCGGTAACACTTCAGGCTCATTTAAGCAGCAGCAGTACAGGCCCATTTCAGCAATGTCTGAGGTGCGCGGTTGACGTATTATTTCATCCGCAACCGCTTCTCAGAATTTCTAATCCACCCGCCCTAATGTTTTTTCTCCAATTTCCAAAACCGAATCCGCCCGCCATCCGCCTATTAGTTTTTAGTATTTAAGATGCCTGAGGCACATAGTCGATCGTCTTTTTCAAGCAGTGCAGGTAATTTACATCTTGCCAGCCCATGTTTAAAAAAATCTCTAACTTATAGCGATTCCCAACTTGTCTCCACCCATCGCACAACGTGAAAGTTGAAACGTGTGGATGCTTTAATGCAGCCTAAATTTTAACAGTTTAAATACATCCAGTCCAAGCAGCACAATCGAAACTTAGCTTACAAGTTTGGATGGTATCCAATAAGACGAGTCAAGTGTCTTGCGAAGAGTGCAGAGAATTACGTCGCGCGTGTGTGAGCGAGAGAGGGTGAGAGAGGGAGCGATTCCAAACTTGTCTCCATCCATCGCACAACGTGAAAGTTAACGTGTATGCTTTCATGCAGCCTAAATTGTACCAATTTTGCCTCCTCCCCAAGCAGCACAATCGAAACTATTGGCTATCTAGCTTGCAAGTTTGTCTGGTCTA
>NC_085862.1:7344205-7351705 GCF_034702125.1 Engraulis encrasicolus | reverse complement strand
GGGAGGCTTATGATGAGGTATAGGGGGCATTGGGAGGCTTATGATGAGGTCAAGGAGGCTTTGGGAGGCTTATGATGAGGTATATTCAAAACAAACTTGAGAACCACTCCTGTAGATGGAAAGAGTGATAGTAAAAGAGAGGAGAGACTGATAGAGAAAGGGGTAGAGGAGTGTAACGGAAGAGGGGATAGAGGAATGTAATAGAGGTCTGTCGCGTTTACCACACCAACATGATATTCCACGCTTGTCATCGGCGATCTGCCCGTCCAAACCACAGAGTTAAAGTTAGCTTTATTGTTTTGTTTATCTCAAGTTCTCAGAAGAGGGCAGCGGGGTCGAGTGTGTGGTCACCCTGTGTGTGTGTGTGTGCGTGTATGCGTGCGTGCGTGTGCGCGTGCGCGTGTGCGTGCGTGCGTGCGTGTGTGTGTGTGTATATGCGTGTGTGTGTGTGTGTGTGTGTGTGCTTGTCTGTCCCCGTGCGTGTGTGTGTGTGTGTCCCTGTGCATGTGTCCGCATATTTGTGTGGTTTTAAAAATTGGCCTTTGTACAACGTACTTCAATAAAATGTGTGTGTGCACTGCAATTTTGTGTGTGTGTATGTGCCTGTGTGTGTGTGTGATAGAATAGAACTTTGAGTTCAAGAGTCTGCTTGATGCATTGTGCTGTTTACGTCCACACACGTGTGCTTCACACCTGGAAGACTCCTCACAGCATTGTGTGTGTGTGTGTGTGTGTGTGTGTGTGTGTGTGTGTGTGTGTGTGTGTGTCAGGTGTCAGAGAGAAAGATAGTGCGTGCATGCATGTGTGTGTGTGTGTGTGTGTGTGTGTGTGTGTGTGTGTGTGTGTGTGTGTGTGTGTGTGTGTGTGTGTGTGTGTGTGTGTGTGTGTGTGTGTGTGTGTGTGTGTGTGTGTGTGTGTGTGTGTGAATCTGTGTCTGTGTCAGAGAGAAAGATAGTGCGTGCATGCATGCGTGTGTGTGTGTGTGTGTGTGCATGGACATGTATTGTATGTCTCCAAAGCACTTATGTAGGAGTGAGAGTGTATGCTGGCCAGCTTCTTTAACTCCAGCCCAGTCCCTAACACAGGGGTGGGCAATTATTTTGCCCAAGGGCCGCATTGGGTTTAGAAAGTTGACCAAAGGGCCGGATGTCATAGGAGACTTGCCCGTGCCAATAATAAGAAATGGTGTACGCCAACATAATTACACCATTGTCAGTTATGCCATTCCTGCTAATTGTATCTAGATGTAGACTTTAGTAATCTTAGGTTTCCAAGACCCTTGTTTTAGGTAGCCAATTTAAGAATGAGTGACCATATGAATCTGCATTTTTTTTCTTGGAAAGGCTCTGAGGGCCGCATGAAATGGCTGAGCGGGTCGCATGTGGCCCCCGGGCCTGAGTTTGCCCACGTCTGCCCTAACACATACAAACACAGCTGGGCCCTAGGCCGCCCGGTCCAGTCCTCCCTCACTGCTGGCCTTGGTCCACTCCAAACTCTCCACTTGCCAGCACAGAACCACCACAACTTGCTCAAGTCCCTGCCAATCAACACAGTTTCTATGGCGACTAAAGCACAACAATGCCCGCCACACTACATCTCCCTCCGCTCACCGGCCTGCCAAGCAACACAGTATCCATGACAACGGAAGCCTGGGGGTGCCAGTCGGAGTGTGGCCCGGGCACTCCTGACCGAGGTGTGGCCAGCACACACTGTTGACACAGTTACTATGGCGACAATGACCCTCTCACCTTGGTGTGGTCGCTATGGCTGCACGCACACCTTGACATGGCTACTATGGCTGCACGCACACCTTGATCTGGTTACTATGGCTACAGCACACCTTGACCTGGTTACTATGGCTACAGCAGCTACATGTACACCTTGACCTGGTTACTATGGCTACAGCTGCAGCACACCTTGACATGGTTACTATGGTTACACCTGCAGCACACCTTGGCATGGATACTGTGGTTACAGCTGCATGGACACCTAGTCCATTTTATTTTTGAATAATACGGGGGCATTGGCAGGCTTATGATGAGGTCAAGGAGGTGTTGGGAGGCTTACGATGAGGTGAAGGGGGAGTTTGTTCAAAAAAGGTTGAGAATCACTGCTGTAGACCAGTGTTTCCCAACCAGGGGTACGTGTACCACTAGGGGTACGCGAGCACACTGTAGGGGGTACTTGGAAAATTGTTATTGTTATAACAAATATATAGAGCAGTCACATCAGGTCAGAGAAAGCGATATAGAACATGAATTAGGGGGTACTCATGGCACAACTAAGAGGTTTAGGGGGTACACGAGACAAAAAAGGTTGGGAAACACTGCTGTAGACAACGCTGTAATGAGGAAAGGGTGTCATCCTTTGGGGCATCCTTTGTCGTCCTTTGGTGCAGCCGTGGCCAAATGGTTAAGGAGATGGGCTTTAGATCAGAGGGTTGCAGGTTTGAATCCCACCCATCCACTCCCTACTGTACTCCATGGCTGAAGTGCCCTTGAGGAAGGCATCTAACCACACACTGCTCCACTGACTGAAACCAATACCCTGTACATAACTGGAATATGCTTTGGATAAAAGTGTCAGCTGAGCGTAATGCAATGTCATGATGGAAAGGGTAGATCGAAGAGGCATGGTTAACTGGAAAACTGGAGAGAGAGAGAGAGAGAGAGAGAGAGAGAGAGAGAGGTATAGAGGGAGAGAGAGACCACAGCAATGCAAACACATAACCATGTCCTCATTCCCCTTTCCAGTCCTGCGTTCCACATTCACTGTTTGTTTTCGAAATGTGAAACAGCCGCATGCATTGACATATGGCTTAATTTATGTCTTTCTCTGGCATATTGTTCTGGACATCTATTGTATAACTCTCTGCAACCTTTCCATGAGGCAATCTTGTGGTTTGGGCATTTGCATAGGTGTGTCACAACTTCCACATCCAGAAAAACAATCACATGTGCTTATAGTAACTTTTAAAATGGATGCGTCCCATGTAGTTTATACTGCACATCATACTGTATATTCCATGTGTTTATTCTTTTCATTCTTCGTTTTCTTCGTTTTCTTCGTTTTCTTCTTATTTCTATTCAATACTTATTTATCCTCTCAATATAACATGTATGAATTCATCAATTGTTGCTTGGCTCCCCTCCACACCATTCTTCCCACCACCCATTCCACCTCCAACCTCAAACAGACAGCCGGCTCCCTGTGTTACGAGTGGGACTCTGCTTCTGCTGAAGTGATCTCCCCTTCAGATGGGACCCTGTGATTGCTAATGTCATTTTAGTGCTCCCTATAGGGGTGACTCTCCGGTGCTATAGGGTTCATACCCGGGGCCGCTGACAGCTTTGGCCAGGCCTGAGGCAAAGTCATTTGAAAGGGCCCCCTTCTCAATACATAAAATCTAAAGAGGATCCAATCTTGGGCCGCCTCTCTCCCTGGGCCCGGGACAACTGACCCTGTTGTCCCCCATGTCAGCTTTCCTGTTTATGCCTGAGGCTCCAGCTCCAGGGAGCAAAGCACTATGGGACATCTCAGAGGTTGTAGAAATAAAGTAGCCAATGAATAACAGCACCTGGTCGTACCGGAGGTTACTGTTGCTATGGAAATGCAGTAAATGCAATGAATAACTGCGCCGGGTTGATTTTCAGCCTTTCAACCCCGAAAGCTAAATTTAAGTGGTCCTGCAACTGTTCGAAAAGGTGAACTTCAGGTTAACCCTCGAAGGTTTTGAAGGATAACTTCAGAGTGCATTTTGGAGGAACAGGGAGTCTCTCTTCAATTTAAATTAAGAGAGCTCTACTTGCAACCCTGGGTGACAGAAGAGGAAACTTGTGTGTACTCAATGTTGAAATTCAACACCTAAAACACAGCGTTATAAATTTGCTGTTACCAGAATGGCAATGACCAAGTCGTAGTGCATTACTAAAGGCCCTGTGTTATGTCATAGTAGTGTAGTACTATGGTAGTTAGCCTTTCAATGATTATTACAGTGTGCCTCAGATGGTACGACGTGCATTAAGGGACTACATTCTGCCTCAAATATCCACAGGATAAATAAAGGACCCCAACTCTCTACTCGATTACTACTACCTTACAAACAGTAAAAACACACAGTGATAATTCAACACCTAGAGAGTACTCTGGGACCATAAGTAGACTTTAGGTGTTGAATACGCATTGCATTTTTACTGTGCAAAAGAGAGTGCTGTGGATGCTTACAGGGCCGCTGACAGCTTTGACAGGGCCCATGACATAGTAATCTGAAAGGGCCCCCCAGCCCAATAGATACAATATAATGAGAACCCAATTCTGGGCCCCATCTTTCCCTGGGAACCAAAGGTCACAGTTTGATCAAGGCCTTTTGTCCAGGAAGGATTTTGATCAGACATGTGAGCCGTCAGAGACGTGGACTCTCTGAAGAACTCTTGATGAAATAAACACTCACACACAAAGGAATAAACAGTCACAAATCCTCTCCTTCACCTCTAAAGATGTGGAATCAATGGACGAACGACTGCAAAAAAGAACAGAAACAAAACAAAAGCACAACAAATGTATCATCTCAGCAGATGGTCTTTCAGGCTGGATTGGCCATAAAGCATGCAGGGCATTTGCCCGGTGGACTGTTGATGATTTTGGCTTGTATTGGTCCAGGGCCGGTTCTGGCTTATTTGGTGCCCTAGGCGAGTTTGATTTCTGGCTGTGCATGGTTCTGTTACATGATTAATGTAGGCTATGTCATTCTGGTCTGGAAATTAATGTTTTTTTAAGCTTACAACAAGCAGGTAATTCATGTGGATGGAAGGAGATATGGCAGCTAAAATTGTTTTAAACATTGCACCAGTCTTACTTTACATTGCTTGTCAACCTAAGCAAGTAGGCCTATTATGATATCAGGTGGGTGTTAGTGAGTAGTGAGTAGGCTACTAACAGCTACTTTACTGGATTTCATTGCTTGGCATACTTGGCTAATGTTAGCATGCTAACTAGCGATTTCTCTGATCAAAAACAAAGCTCTTTTTCTCTCTAATTCCAAATAGTAACCTCATAACTATTAGGCTTTCCATAATCACAAACGGTTGCTGATTAAATCACATAGTTCCAAAACACCCTCTGAAACTCCTGCATCATGCAATGAGTGGTTTAATGAGAACATAATAATCTCCATCCAGCAGAGCAGCACTATTGTTTGCGCTTGCCCTCTCTGTCTCTCGAGTGAGTCTCCAAATTCAAAATAGAGCGCAGGCTGTCACTCGTCCCGCCCCCTTTCTCAGAACTGTCTGTTTATTGGTTCACAGACTTCCCAGAGACAGTTGGAAGCGATATTACTATTGGCTGAGGGGCGCTTTGCCGTGAGGAGCGCTTTCGCCACTCTTTGTTGATTGCGACTTCATAAAAAAAACTTCATATCGCAAAATTACGCATAGGAGAGCGCCATTTCGGCGCCCCTTCTTCACATGGCGCTCTAGGCGACCGCCTAGCCGGCCTATGCTAAAAACCGGCCCTGTACTGGTCCTGCCCTAAATGTAGTGGTATCAGTCCTGATGCTGCTACACCAGACCTCTCCGAGTCAGAACAGTTAGAAGGTTCTTAACCTTTTTTTCTTAACGCACCCCCTTACCTGTGCCGAAAAGAAGTCGCGCACCCCCAACCCAAGCTTCTACATACATGCTAAAAATGAGATTAATTGCAATAATTCTTGCTTGGGACATTAATCAATACCTTAAATGGGGACCAAACATGTTTTAATTTTGTCTTAAATTGGACTAAATATAATTTTCCCAGCCAAACTTTTGGTCGCAAACTCAACATAATCAAAATCCCGCGCACCCCCTGAAATCTCAAGCGCACCCCCAGGGGGTGCCCGCACCCCAGGTTAAGAACCACTGAGTCAGAATGAAATATTGCTGTGGTGTAAATAGCTCGTAATAGACTGAAGACTAAAGGACTCTATGTCTCTCTAAATGTCTGGCAGGTGTTACTGAAAACCCAATGACTCCTAATTGATGAATGTGTTATTTGTTCCATTTTTAATTGAGCCCTGAGGAAGGTCATTAGACCGAAAGGTTGGCCATTAAAGGAAGAGAATAAAAGGATTTAAATGTGCACAAAAAATTATTTCACAGTTTTCGTTTTTGTTTTTTACATTTACATTACATTACATTGCATTTGGCAGACGCTTTTTTAACCAAAGTGACTTTCAAAGAAGGACATAATCAAGCCAACATCACAAGCAAATACAAAGTGCACAGGAGATATACAGAACAACAAGTGCAGTTGCAAAGAGAGGTTAGGTTTTGTTGTTGTTGTTGTTGTTGTTGTTGTTTTTAAAGAGTAAATAAAGAGTAAATAACGAGTACACACACACAAACACAGACACATAAACTAAACTTTTTAGTTAGTTTTTTGTTTTACACCTTTTAATCGCCAGTGCGATGTAATTTGGTTTTAATACAGACGAGTCTTAGCTGTAAGTGCCCGGCCTGATGTTTTGCCCCACTCCAGCCCTGGCCATCAGGGCAACAGCATGTCAGCATTACAGGGCTGGAGAGCCATCAGAAGCCTTCTGTTGCCATTGAACTTGATTTGAACAGTCTGGACCTGGAGGCACTGGACTGGGCCCTGCATTGACATGTGGAGCATTGGACTGGGAAATGGGGATAGGCATGGAGTCAGGATGGCAGTGTTGCCAGATGGGGAGGGATGGGATTGGGCTGGGTCCTGCATTGGACTGGGAAATGGGGATAGGCATGGAGTCCGGGTGCGATGGGGACGGGGATGGGGGGATTGGGCCGGGCCCTGCATTGACATGTGGAGCATTGGACTGGGGTAGGAACTTAACTTTAACCCATTTTAGCCTGGAGACACATATACGCTGCATACAGGCTCTTGAGATTTGAGGGATTTTATTAAAAATGTGGGTATGACTGCCTTTTTTTCACCCATTCCAGCCCTGGAGCATGAGGCTTGGTGACATGAGATGTGGATGGGGATGGGGATGGGGATGGAGATGGGGATGGGGATGGGGATGGGGATGGGGATGGGGATGGGGATGGGGATGGGGATGGGGATGGGGATGGGGATGGGGATGGGGATGGGGATGGGGATGGGGATGGGGATGGGGATGGAGATGGAGATGGGACGGGGACGGGGACGGGGACGGGGACGGGGATGGGGATGGGGATGGGGATGGGGATGGGGATGGGGATGGGGATGGAGATGGGGATGGGGATGGGGATGGGGATGGGGATGGAGATGGAGATGGGGATGGGGATGGAGATGGGGATGGGGATGGGGATGGGGTGGATGTGGATGGGGTGGATGTTCTGGACAGGCCACTAACGGATCTGTGCAACATTATTTCATCATTGTAGTTGATCTGAATGGTCTGCAGGCCAGCTTGAAAGGCCACTGGGGATGGGAGTGGGTATGAATAGGGCTGGGAAGCAGCCGGGATGGGAATGGGGACAGGGTGGGACTGGGCTGGGATGGGGA
>NC_085862.1:7305490-7340490 GCF_034702125.1 Engraulis encrasicolus | reverse complement strand
TGGCTCTTGGGGCCCCTTGGCCAGGGCCCTGTAGGCCCGTGTATTAATGCGTCCCTGGTGTTATGATGTGTTAGTATGACATGAGCAGTACAGCTGCGGGACTCTTTGTATTGAAATATTGCCTTTGTCTGGCCAGTACCAGTGAAAGTATACAGTACATATCACCTAAATAACAGAAATTAATTGCCATTTGTCGTGGTGATCACATTAAAGCACAAACAATAGTATTTAACCCCTGCGTGTAAAGTACACATGTAAATCGTCTTTATAATCTTATTTTACTGCTTTGGTGCTTCATCATAGTGTAGTAGGTGTGAAAGTTATTTCTGAACTTGATTGGTCCACATGCATGGGCTGCAACACTTCATATATTCACATTGGATGTGCGGGCGGCCTCTCTGAAGTTTTCCATGAGAGACGATTCTGTTCCCAAACATAGTGTTGCTTGTCGGTAACACTTTAGAATAACTACCTATTCACAGCTTTATAAACATTTTAGAATTAATGAACTAATTATCAATAAAATGCTTACAAATGTTTATAAATGGGCAAGAAATACTACATTAACACAGCAGACACAGCGCAGTCGCATCGGTCCTGGATGTTTCTCCTCCAAAGACCAGAAGGCATGAAACCACATAAAACTCATGTGAAAAACACTTATGAAGACCACATTGAACTCACACAGTAGAAATTGATTCCCACTCCACTGTGCAGTCGTAGTTTAGTTTAGTTTACTCATTTAAGGAAGTTGGCATGACAAATGGGTCAATTGTCACTTGTGAACTTACGGAGTGTAACGGAGGCCACCTAGCAGAGTTGCCGTGGAATGTTAGTAGACCTCCCTATACCGATACCGTGTCCATGCCGTTGGGCTGGGGGGCTGGTCCTTTTGTCCAGCGGCATCGTACTGTGACTCCCATTTTCGGACCGTTTTAGTTGACGAGGTGACAGGTTCGCGTCCCCGACAGGGGCGGACTGTGCAGGAACACCTTCGTCACAGGAACACCCCACTCACGTGATCACATCCAATATTCATCATTGGTAACATGCATGTTATGATATTTTCTTATTGTGAGAGGCATAGTGTACGTAATCTTGCAATGGCATGGCAGAGTGATACAAAGGAATTAAATAATATTGATATATGTTGCACAATTCCTCTGTTGTAATCGCATTTCAATGAATGACAAATTGGTTAAAAGTAAACGAGTACATGTAAGCCTTAAAGGCCCTTCTCTATTCAGAAAACAAGAACATGCTGTAATTTCGCTGGACACACATGTCCATGTTTTATGTTTCGTGCTGGTGATGGCAGGAGGCGACCTGGCGATGTACTCTAGATGATCGTGTTTACTGTGAAATTAGATTTAGCAAATGATCCAGGCTGGCCACCATTCAGCATCAGGCCTGGCACACTCAGCATCGTCATGTAGCATGAAGGGGGAAAACGTTTCTCCTTTTCAAACGGCTCTCTATTTTACAGTGAACGATCATCATGATCATGATCTCAACGTTCTTTTGCGGTGTGGACCATGAGCACAGCCAATCCTTGCTGCTCGCTCGGTTAGAGAGCCAATCCTGTGTCGGTATAATTTGGATCGAGTTGAGTTGGTTCCCTGTTCCAGTATAATTTGAGTCAGCGCTCATTTTAAGACACTCCTGTCATGTCATGTCCGTCTCTGCCCAGGAATCAGATCCAGTAGGAACACTTCCAGGCCACAGAGACCACAGGGAGAGAGTGGAAAGCACACACACACGCACACACACACATACATACACACACACACAGACACACACACACACACATACACACACACACACACACGCACGCACACACGCAAACACACGCATGCACATGCACACACACGCACATGCACGCGCACAGACACACGCACACACACACAGGGAGTGAGTGCAACATTATGGCAAAGGGAGCAGTGCCAGCAGATTTAAGTCAAGACAATCAATGGACTTCTCAAAAGTAGGCTATAGCCTAACATAGCCTATTCTTCTAGTAATGCAATGTTTAATGTGACACTACAGGCCAAACCAGACAGAACTATATGCATTTTAGGAGGTCCAGTGGATATGCATATCGTCCCCCTCACTCTACCGAACGGAGTGCCCGCTCGCTTGAAGCTTGGTAGCGCAAATCACCGACAACATCGCGCTCTTGCCAACATCTAAAGAAGGGACAAAACCTAACAGTGAGCCCTCCAAAACCCAATGACGTCCTCGTAACATTCCTCGAGACTGTGTGACTGTATTCGTGCTTCATCTGGCATATCCAAACCGTGCGCCTGAACAAGCCCTTGTGCAACCTGCATAAAGCCCTTCCAGGACAAAAATAAATGTGCGTAAATCCACGCAGTAGAATACGAAGTTATGCACTTTATAAACTTTGCATGGAGTTGCGTTTTGCCTTTTAGGAGCGATGACATTAAGAATTGCCCTACATAAGCGGTGGGAGACCCAGGTAGCCTATGGATGTCTGTAACATATCACCCGTTTGTCCATCATTGGCCTATTTGTACAGTGCCTCACAACTAAAACACATGACAGAGTCTGCAACGGTGTCACAGGACGCCTTGACAAAAATAGTGGAGCAATTACCTCAAACAATCTTTCACTTGGTGACACAAGCATCAAATTTGGTTCAGAGGTGCTTCAGACCCTACCCTTTTAGAAAAGGTCGCTATCCAGGTGAAAAAACAAAATGGCGGCCATTTTCCAAGATGGCCATCAAACAGACATGAATTGGCAACTGAAACAACTGTCTAAATGGTGATATAAGCACGGAAATGGTCCTATACACTCCTTAGACACACTTAGTAAATGCATGCAGGCCCCTTGAAATCCAAGATGGCCGTCCATTTTCCTAGATGGCCACAATACATATTATTGGAATCGGTTATGGGACAAAAAGGGCACTACTGTTACGGAGCTGACAAAAGCGTGAAACTTTGCACGATGCTTCCTTAGGACCCCCTCAATGATTTAAGCCTAGGAGCCATAGTGAAATGCTCAATTTTCATATCAATCAAGTGAATAATACATGTACATATCATGTGTCAGCTTGGATTATCTACCTCTATAAGGTCATTACAAAATAAAATATATATTGATTTGTGTTCAGATATGTATATCTCAAGTACTGTGGAGTGATAGGGGCCTTTATGCTTGGGAAATTATGAATAATCAATGTGCAATACACCATACAGTATTGACAAATACTTTATGTATTGTATGTATTAGCAAAATGGTTTTCTGGTCTACTTTGTGCTTAAACTTAGATGACATGTTGGCTACCTAACCACTTAATTTATTGATTGCTTGTTATTTTTTATTTGTGCGTGTGGTCCTTTGTTTAAAACATATCTGCTTGCCTTCCCTCTCTCACACACTCAAGTCTTTCAAAAACTTTAAACAACAACATGTGGAAATGCCATTGGCTTTGGAGGGATACAGCTGTCAAAGTAGCCTACAAGTCATCAAGACTATACTGTACTGTACTGTACTGTACTGTACTGTACTATACTGTACTGTACGGTACTGTACTGTACTGTACTGTAATGTGATATACCACACTGTACTGTACTGTACTGCACCGTACTATATGCTACTGTACTTTTACTTTACTATACTGTTGTATGCTACTGTACTGTACTGTACTGCACCGTACTGTATGCTACTGTACTGTGCTGTACTGTACTGTACTGTACTGTACTGTACTATACTCTACTGTACTGTAATGTACTTTACTATACTGCTCCGTACTGTATGCTACTGTACTGTACTGCAATGTACTGTACTACACTCTACTGTACTGTATGCTACTGTACTTTACTGTACTGCAGAGGTGTGACCAAGTCACTAATGTGCAAGTCACAAGTAAGTCTCGAGTCTTTCCACTCAAGTCCGAGTCAAGTCACAAGTCAAGACACATCTGACCAAGTCAAGTCCAAGTCCAAGTCGTACCCCAGCCAAGTCAAGTCCAAGTCCAAGTCTCATTTTTTTTCAAGTCCTTAACAAGTCACAAAGGGATATTCTATTTGCAATCACAATTTCGATCATAAATTCATTAGTATAATAATGAGACCTGAGTAAAAAGATGACAATTACTAAAACAGTTGCTGAGAAATCAGTCTAAACCAAACTACTGCTTGTGCTGTGTATGTAAAATGACATTTAATTTCATATTTTTTTTCACATAAAAATACATTTCATGTGAATTTGTACTTAAACAAAGGAGCAACCATATGCCAAATATTTACTGCCCAGTGGGCAAATAGTCCTGTTTGCAAGAATGTGTGCGTATGTGTGTGTGTCCGTTCCATCATCTGATGGCATAAACCTATTCCACTACTCCACCCTGGTCTTGGTGGTGGGCCGGTCATATCTAGTCAAGGTTGTAAGTTATACAGACTCAAGCATCATAACGCTAAGGACAGGACTATGGTTAACTTTTTCACTAGGAGCACAGGCAGGGCCGCTGACCGCTTTGGCTGGAAGGTTTTGTCAAGACATTAGGGGTGCATATTACACTTCCGACCTGAAAATGCGGATTCACACTTTCAGCGTACTATGTTTGAATTTACCCACAAAGGCCAAGGGTGAAATAAGTAGCCTATTCATGTCTTACAGGTGCTACCCACCCTCCCCCCTCTCTTTACTGTAACACTCGACTAATGTAAACATTTTGGTTTGGCTTTAAAAGACGCCATTTTCCCTAAGGTACCATATTAAGCTCACCATTCTCATCAAGATATGACATACAGCAGGGGTAATCAATTTCTTTTTTTTTTAATTGAGCCGTGTGTGTGTGTGTGTGTGTGTGTGTGTGTGTGTGTGTGTGTGTGTGTGTGTGTGTGTGTGTGTGTGTGTGTGTGTGTGTGTGTGTGTGTGTGTGTGGGTGTGCGTATGGGGGGTGGGGCTACACATGTGAGACAGGATGAGTTAACAGCACAGCTCAGCAGGCAGCCCTGTCTCAGCTGGTCCATGATGTTCACTTCATCCCATTATCTGTGAACCAAAAGCTGAGCATTGACAGTGTCATAACTGTGAACCCACCAATGAGCACATGCATGGTGCAGCACTAGGCTATAGTCTGTTGTAGGCTAAGTGCCAACAGTATTTAGCCTAGTAGACACTTGTCCATATGGGCTAAGAAATGAGGACAAAGTAGGCCTAGTTTGTTGGATTAAATTCCTGGTAAAGTAATGATGAATTTCCTGAATTTCCCCCTGGGGATCAATAAAGTTACTCTACTACTCTACTCTACTATTGTTGAAGCTGATATCGGCATTGTCGCTTTCCCCCTCACATTCTCGCCGCAATGGCCCATCACCAACCATTTTTACTGCGACACAGTCCAAGTTAACTAGAACTTCGTTTGCACAGTCATTAATCCACGTCTTGTTCATTATATTAGGCTACTAGACTATTCGCCAGCACGCTGTCAATTAAACATGGCGTTAGCGCTGCAGAATGTCAGTTATGGCAACGAGGCAAACTTGTTCTGCGCTTCTACAGTGTAGGAAAAAGTAATGCCCTATCCAACATTTCGCTCTCATTTTCCCCGAACGAATATGCGCCTCGCGCCATGCTCTTGTCTCCCTGTTCTCCCCAATCGCCCTCTCCTCCCCCACAAAGGCACTTGTATGCTGTCCATGCCTCTTCGAAAAGATTAAGTTCACTGTCCAGGTCATAGATTGTAGCCAAACAAAGTTCTGGATCTATGTTTCCTGATTTTTGTTAATTTGGAAAACAGGGTTACATCCCAGTTCTCCAGTGCTGGCGTCGTGTAGCTCTAACGTGTCATTTCCAAGCAGCGGTAATTGCGACTCCAAACTCCCCCAAAATATAACAAAGCATGTAGTTCGAACTGTGAGAAACATAAGATAAAGCGGTGTCGACATCACGAGATACAAGGTTCGCGCGCGCAAGGATTGGGCTGGGAGCAGCACGCGAGGGAACATGCTTTTTATCCACGGGAGCCGACATATGCCCATGTCTTGCGCTGCTCAGCAGTAGCTTGCAACCTCTACCTCGCATTACATTTAAACTTCACGATAGGCTGCATTAAAGATTGCGTTTGAACTGGTGTGGCTGACATGATAGTGTGTCAAGGCTGAGTTTTAAAACTTTCAAGGAACAGGTATGGCATTATCTTACTATTTGACACATGGGACACTGCTACTCTGCGTTCAGCTGGATGAGGCGGTATTCCAGGAATCAAAGATAGCCCTGATGTCCTTAAAAATGTTCCGATTCAAGTCATCGAACAACAAGCAGTGAGGTTCGGGGCGCATAGCTTGTTTATAGCCCTCAAGCGCAAGCTTCGCGGGAAGCAGTGTTGCTTGCGCTCAGTTTCTTCAAAGTTTTTCCAATAGCCATGAAGTATTCCTCATCTCGCGCCTTGACCAATTATTTGACAATTTTGGTCGTTTGTCTTGTCTCTTTGCAAGACTGTCATGAATAGGCTATAGGCTAAATTATTTCCCTTTGGAACCATTCACCCAGCATCTAAAGTAGGCAACCGGTGGAGCTCTTTTGATGAATGCAAGACCAAGTGTTCTCTGCTCGCCTATTTTCGATTGCGTGCTGGAAGACTAAGACATGTAGGCCTATAAACGTGTCTTTTTGTAGCCAATTGATTCTAATACTCAACCGATGGTGGCTGGCCAATGCAAAGAATGTTACCGAGAGGTTACTCTTTCTAGACTGAGAAGCGCGAGCTTAACATGCATTTTCAGCGCGTGGAGTTGTGGTCATGAAATAGCCCTGGGATATCAAGCCATAGCCTACGGACACATCCTGGGTTGGGGGAAACTTAAAAGCAGGCCATATTCGTAACGTTTACCTCGCCACATATCCATCATAACGTGGTTTTGTCCGCGATGGTGGAAATTATTCGCAAGGCTGACCTTCACTTTGAAGTGACTGACTCGCAAGCATAGTGTGTGGGAGCGGAACATACTGTAACTGCCTTCGGGGGCTGAAGGCAAGCGCATTCATAAAGGACAGGGAAAGCAAAACGGATAGGCGTAGGCCTACTCTTTAATAAAACAAACAACAATAGATTAAGTCCTGTGGTTCGGTTATGTCAGCAGTGTGTGCTTTTTTATTTCAACTGCTTAAATAGCCTAATGTTCAACAATCAATGTCCATCACCATTTAGCTAAAATATTTAGACAATTGGTTCTCACTGAATTTCTGTCGTAAGCGAGGGGCGAGAGAGCGAGAGCTTCACGTGTGTAGCCTACATACGCGTGTTGCACATCACAGCGCCCCACCACACACTTCCTACACCATTGATAGAAAATATTTGTTGATCACAGTGCAAACTTCCATAGCCTACCCTATTAAGAATGCAAAATGAGTTGGGGCTGAGAGGGAGATAAATTAACTTCCGCGATGGTTTAAAATGTAGGCTATGTTTGTTCTGGAGACTCGCAAATGGTGTTTCACTGTTGCCACTGGTCTCTGCGTCAAGGCCAGCCGCGTCCGGCCGCATCTGGCCGTCAATGGCATAGCACAGCTAATGACGTGATTCAAACAAAGAATGTGGGCGGGCTGTTGCATTCTGAAAACAAGGGTTGGACTTGTACTTTTTTTTTTAGACCCAACATGGCAAGTCACGCCAAGTCATTGAAAGTTACAACTGTCAAGTCCAAGTCGAGTCCCGAGTCAAAGGCGTGCAAGTCGAGTCGAGTCGCAAGTCCTTTCTGATCTTGAAATTTCAAGTCGCAAGTCTTCACACGCGCTGACTCGAGTCAGACTCGAGTCCAAGTCACTGGACTCGAGTCCACATGTCTGCTGTACTGTACCATACTGTATGTTACTGTAAATAGTATGCACTCTTGTTTTGTGAAGGGTGTTTCGTTTACATACCAAGCACAGTGGAATCGGTGCCGTTGCATCCCACGTACAAGTAGCCTACCAGTTGTCCTAAATCCAAATGAAATGTTACTCTTTGTATTGACTCGAACTCGCGGCATTTATTGCCTTCTTTTGACAGCTACAATTCAATTCGCTACCTGCTGCCACCTAGTGATAAGGAATTATTACATGATTAGGACGCCAGTCAACAGCAGACACTACTGGATGACATATTGGCATTATTTGCTGATAATAATGAATTCGTTTTTTTTTTTTGTGTGTGTGTGTTTTTTTTAACAAGAATTTTCCACGGCACACCTGACGATCTCTTCACGGCACACTAGTGTGCCGCGGCACAGTGGTTGGGAAACACTGCTGTACTGTATGCTACTTAACTTTACTGTACTGCACCGTACTGTATGCTACTGTACTGTACCGTACTGTATGCCACTGTACTGTGCTGTAGTGTACTATACTCTACTGTATTATACTCTACTGTACTGTACTTTACTATACGGCACCATACTGTATGCTACTGTACTTTACTGTACTGTACTGTACTGTACTGTACTGTACTGTACTGTACTGTACTGTACAACTACACAGAACTGAAACATTTAGAGCATTCTGAGGTCATGTACAATATGATGCAAAAAGATGTAGTGGGAATGAGTTATGTTACTGTTACCACTCAAAATCTTGAAGGTTAAAAAAGTCATATGGCATTTTGTGTATATATATATATATATATATATATATATATATATAGTATATACCATATGAGAATTGTTTTTTAACAAAGATATTTCTCTTAAAGGTGGCAAAGACCTACGGTAGGTAACATGTTGTCCATCAGCTGTCATTTTTGAAGTAGCAATTGAAATACTCAATGATTACTGAGTTTATTGTAATGCAACTTGTGACACAAGTACTAGGTGAGGACTTGTTTGCAAATTCAGGAGGAAAAAAAACAATTCTCACACCTCTGCCTACTTACTCAACACCTACTTAGAAATCATTCCCATTTGATTTGAACTGAAGATATAGCCTACATGTATATTGAGTGATCTGTAATGCCATTCTTAAAGACTGAAATGCAGTCACTATAGACATCCTACTTCTGAAAATTTAGAATTAGGTGATGTTATGGGTTCTTCATACACATGGAGAGGTATTGTCCTTTACCCTCTCTCATACACATAAAAAAAAATCTGTTATGAAAATTAGAGGATGGAGAACCTGACCTTAGACATCATCTTGCAATGACACTTCCCAATTCAGATGCAGCTGAGCGAGCATTAGCAGCAGCAGTGGCGGAGCACTGGTATTGTGGCAGGGGGGGCGAGAGATGTTTCAGAGGCCCCTTTCCTTACTATTTAAAAAAATACCAGCAATGAAGGCATTTACAATTTCAAAATGTGTGTGTGAGTTTGTGTGTGTGTGTGTGTGTGTGTGTGAGAGAGAGAGAGAGAGAGAGAGAGAGAGAGAGAGAGAGAGAGAGAGAGAGAGAGAGGGAGGAGAGGAGAGGAGCATAGCCGAGGAGGGGAGGAGTGGAGAGGAGGGGCCGGAGGAGGAGAGGAGAGGAGAGGAGAGGAGAGGATAGTAAGGTATACTAGGTGAGGAGGATAGGTTAGGATAGGCAGGGAGGGTAGGAGAGGAAAGGAGAGGAGAGGAGAGGAGAGGAGAGGAGAAATATGCATGATCCTCTTCATTGCTAGCTAGGCCTACCACACTCGTCTCGTTCCCGTCTGGTGCAGCACCAGGCGCAGTAGTAGCCTGACCGAAGTATTTCGTCAGTGGAGCACAGCTCGATGTAACAGCAAGTCTCCTCTGCTGTGCCTCCACTCGCTCTCTCTTTTTACGCGCACCGGATTTAAACCGTCTCATAGTTTTGAAATAACCTATATTTTAACACTGTTAAACAACGTGGCTATCACCACATGGATCAAGGCAGCAGATAAACAATTTGAAAAACCATGGCAACTATCAAATCCTGCGCAGCACAGTGCGCAGTAGGCAACTTCCATGCCATGCATCCGATTACAGTAGTTCTATCTAGCTTAACACAACATTAGCCCATATGTTCTTCACTTCGTATGCATACAGTAGTCTAACAGTCCTTCACCACGGTTGCCTGCCTACATCATGCTAACCAGAGCTAAAGGCAACCAACCTCAGTGGGTATTGCCTACTGTGGTGTTCAAAAGTCAGCACAGCAGCAGTCTATTCGCAATTCGGGAACTGATTAGGTTAGGCTACTAAATTATAAAGGTATAGTTCCATAAGCAGCCCGAGCCCTGCCATGGATTGTGTAACCTACACATACCGGGTAAAGTAGGCTACACCTTGTCTCCGGTTAGCCAAGCTAGCTGAAGACTACTTTATGACTGTGCAGTACAAAACAAAAGTGACAACAATTTAGACGTGGTGCGGTGGAGATGACATGCCGCAGCGGACATGATAATAAAACCCTTCTGTCCCTACCTTGTCTTCTTCGTAGAATCTTTTTAGTAGGCTATCCATACTCGCGAGTCCACACTGTTAACGTATGCCTTTGAATTGAACATTTTGGGCTATATTCTGCCTTCAATCAGGCCAGAAGGCAGAAGGCATACAACGGAGATTAAAACAAAAGCCCGCGTTTCACTGACAACCATGATGAATTTAATTTGGCTAGAAACCACTATTAAAAAAGAAGGCAACTATCCCATGCATCTGGGCAGAATCCGCTTTGGGTGACTATGGCAGCTCACGCTCTGTTTACATACAGCCAGAGCAGGGTTCTAAACTCAGCCAATCATGTGTTATCTCCCAGACCGCAATGTAAAAATTAAAAAAAAACCTGTACGTCGTTCTTAAAAGATCTTTAATGTCATTTGAAACATTTTTGTGCATATTCTTCCGCCCATGTAATGACCTGTTGGCTATATATTAACAAAAAGTACCACTACTGTGCCATTGGTAATAGTGTTTAAAAGCCCCACCGTCGTGCTGGAGTCTGTCCTCGTAATAAGCTATGAGTCTCCCCTCGATCACTATTCTGGAGGTAAAGACTACTACCCTGACTTTCGCTACTGCGCGTACTAACGCATCGCGTCATGTCGGGGCCTCGTCTTCATGGGACGCTAGGTGAAGAGCATCTCTGGGGCCCCCTCGGGCCCGGGGCCGGGGGTTTTTGGCGCCGGTGCCCCCCCCCCAGCTCCGCCCCTGAGCAGCAGTCTATTCTCACCATAGTTTTAGTGTGGGAAATGCTCATTTTAATTCAGACCAAGAATCTTCTCAACATTTTCACAATGTTACATTTGCTGTCAAACATGTAAGCACAGACTCACCCATACTTTCACACTATGAACATTTTTGTAGTTGCAGCAATCTGGTCAAGCAGGCTACCCCTGCCCTTGCTTCATCTCTGCTGAGTTCGGGACTATATTAACATCGTCAGCTAAGTAAAATGTCATGTAATAACAAGGTAATGCATGACATATTGTATATGACATGGTAGAATGTTTTTCTTTTTCCGAGGGCTCCGAGGCTAGAATTACAGCATATACCCTAAAGAAACACCATGCAAAGTTTGGTGCTTTTGTCACTTCCGTAACGGTATCTGTATTATATCTGTATTGCGGCCATCTTGAAAAATGGCTGCCATCTTGTTTTTCCACCTGGATAGCGACCTTTTATGGGAAAGAAGGTCCTGAAGCACCTGTGAATCAGATTTGGTGCTTGTATCACCAAGTGAAAGATTCTTATGAAATATTGACTTAACATCCTTCACCAAAATATAGGCTACAAATCTTGCTCTTTCGGTCGGCTTTCCGTAGGCTACAACCATTTGCATCGCGTTTTCTCATGTTTATTTCTCGTGTTTTAAGTGAGCCTTCGAGCCCACAGACAAGTTTGGCGGTGCAAACAAACGCTAAGGAGAGCGTGCAGAAACAACTATTGGAAACATGAGCTGAAAAAAATATTAGTTTTAAAAGGTAACATTTTACAGAACTTTGTGACAATGGCAGGGCCATAGGAGAAATTGTAAATAGGCCTTTTGCAGATTATTGTTGACATTTTCACATTAATAAATAATATGGGGCATACTAACATTATAGGCAGCATGATACCTTACACCCAATTAAGCAGCACTAGACCATATCACACACAAGCAGCACCTGTTCATTCTTGATCATCATGTTGATGACACATTCCACATGACGCTATATGGCAGGAAAACATGAAGATAGCAACGCTATAAGCATCGAATATCCCTTACACTATAATGATAATTGATTACTTCATACATATTTTAAAGCACAGTTCGAGACAATAAGAAAACGGCATGAGTGAGGGGGGAGAGCGAGACGGGGAGAGAGAGAGAGAGAGAGAGAGAGAGAGAGCTTTGTAATCGCCAGCTGAAGGATAGGTTCCTTATTACTACAATTATTATTAACTGACTTCTACATTTATTTTAAAGGACAGGCTTTAAGGGCTTAAGTTGAGGAAATGTGCAAAACATCAAAATCGAAGGAAGCAACAACTCCTGAGGCAATTTCAATTGCCTGCCTGTGAGTGAGTGAGTGAGAGAGAGCGAGGGCAAGACGAAGAAAGCGCTTTAGCCAGTATAGGGATGCGCGGGCGATTGTTGAAACTCACAGGTCATCATGCTGGCTCTATGCAATTGAGAAATTCTGTAACACAAAATAGGAATTTCACCAACATTTCCAAATATTCCAGGTTGCAGGTTTTCACTATTTTGACCCGACCCACCCAAACCCGCGATACTTACAAAAACTGCAACTCAACCCACCCGGCCCGCGGGTGCCCGCGGGTGCCCGCGGGTCAATGGGTGACCCGCGCATCACTAGTATCAATGCTCTTACCTAACTAGTAATGTTATGTTATAAATGTTTAAACCTTAAATAAAATATTGAACATGAAAATCTTTCTGAATGTTTGTGTATGTTATGTTGTGTTTTATATGGAATATTCTGAGTCTGTAATAAAGTTTTCAATTCAATTCAATATATTTCTTCTGGGGTCAAATTGACCCCGAGGATAATGGGTGTTACTATCCTTGATAAGCAAATTTGTTTTTCTTTTCAAATGTCATAAATAACAAATTCATATTAAGAGACTACATGGAGCCACTGAAATCCCAGTAATATCTGTCCATCTGTTGCAGGTCAGGTTTAGATCTATTTTAGATTGTATTGGTGTTGTGCAAATTTACACCTGTGGATTGTTTTTTTGTGTGTGGGGGGGGGGGTGTCTGTGGGGGAGTTAGGATATATTTTATTTGTCACTAACAGAGCAACATTAAATATATGAGCCATAAATATGTGCAAAAGTTTTGACGTTTATTGATTTTGAGGACATTTAAGTGCTGGGGTCTAAATGACCCCAAGGATCACGGATGTAACCAAAATCTGAGGGTAACAGGGTTAGATGTTGAAAAGTGAAAGAAAGTTACACTTGTTGAAAGTATCAAAGCATCACAAGACACAAACAAATCTTAAAAGGAAGCTAAGAAGAGAACACAACAATAACTCATTCTTGAACTCAAAATAATGTCTTCAAAGTTTAGATATGAAGTTGATCACAGATGACTATTCCACAATTTCGACCACTGACATGGAAAATAACAATAGTGCAAATAAACCCCAGTCATGAAGAGGTGAATGGTCTATTGCTGGGAAAAGTCAAACAAGTAATCAAACAAGCTTACAAACACATACAAAATATGTACATCAGTTGATTTGGGCTGGTCGTGGGCGCAGATAGTGGGGGGGACGGGGAGGACATGACGTACCCAGATTTCATTCACCTGGATCCGTCCCCCTCACCTTTTTGGAGAAAATATCTGATTTCTGCGTTTGCATTTTGCAGTGTGTGAAATAGCGCCTCCCTGGACCATTCACTTTCATATGTGGCAAAAAACGGTATTACACTAAGAGCTAAGAGCAGACGTCATATTTACATTTTTGGCTCAGACCAGTTGCTTGCTTTTATAATTAAAGTTAATCTCGAAGATAGTCCCTTTCTTGCTAGCTATGATGTGGATTACAAAAACTGTGGAATGTGAATGATGGTGGCGGTGGATACGCATGGATTAAAAATTGGGATAAATAGCCTACTGCGGTCAAGACAACTTTAAAGGTAAGGTCAATATGGGCTCATGTCCGCTGTGACGCTGTTATATTAGCCTAGTTGCTGATGTTAACTGATGTTAATTGTTCAGAAGGACTTTTTGGTCTCTTTGTCGTAGGCCTGTTTTCGAGTGAAAAGACAACTTTGTAGGGCCATGCCATGACAGCTGTCAATCAAGTAGGCTAGCCTAACGCAGGTAGCTGTCGTGTTCACTGTTCCCATGGCCGTAGTTACATCGTGAGAGGTTTTTTATTATTATTATTTTAACGGCAAATATGACCAACTGAAACACACAAAAAACATCTATAAACCTTTGTGAAGCGTCCTTTGCAAACTGTGGTTAACATCCATGTGCTATGTGTTCTAGTTTTGCCTTTGTGTTCTGTTTTTGAGAGTAAACAAGATTGATTAATATCGCAAGTGGTGCGACTCGTGGGAGAGAACGCAACTCAGCTGACATCGCAAGTGTTTGGTCGCGTTCGTGACAGAGCATTGCGCAAAGCAAAATTACCATGCTTTCTGGTTGGGAAAATGCATTGAAATGGCAAAGTGTGCGTGTGCAGCCTGCGCAGTAATGTGCCGTCACGAACGCGCCCATTAAGCACGCGCTTGGTGAGATCTCCGCTATCAGAAAGCCCGCGCTTGGTGAGATCTCCGCTAACAGAAAGCCAACCGTTGTATAGCCTACATAAAGCTCATGCGTAACAAGTAGGCTATGGTGTCTTAAAAAGCCATTTGAGTCATTATTTTAAGAAGGCCGGCTGCTGCATCAGCTGCTGCATAAAGGTAAAAGCAGGATATCCGTGAAAGGTAATTGATTGTAAATTGGAAAGCATGTGATAAACACTGACAGAGGAGGTCACCGGAACATCTTCAGGTGTGGATATTTTCCTGTTAATTTGGACAAGTGCCAAGACTATCGACGTTGCCACGTCTTCGTCAGAGTCAATCGCAGTAAAATATCCACACCTGAAGAGGCTCCCGTGACTACTGTGTCTGCATAGCCGTGACGCATCAGATGGCTCAGGAGCGCGGAGGATAGGCTACTTTTCTTTCTCGTTGATAGACTTTTGTCTTCTGCGCTTGTGAAGAACTATAACAACTAAATAAAAACAAAACGTTTGATGCGACTCTAGGAAAAAAAAAGTTTACTCCAAAATAGGTGGTTTGCTCTACAGAGATAGCTATCCCTGTATCTTTGGAGGAAAACAGCTGAAGTGTAATTTCATTGGGAGAAAAATATGAATGGCTGAGCAACTTGCCATCTGAGGATGTAGCTTATTATGTAACTTCAGGGTCAAGCTTTAGTTTCCTTACAAAGGGCTTTACTGACTGGGAGGATGCTGTTTATAATAAAAGAGGCATGATACCAAAGCATAGCCATTCAAAGGGAATAAGCTGAGTTGGCTGAAAACTACAACATATTTATTATTATACATGTCTACATATTTACTATTTCACATTAGGCCTATACATTCATAGAGGAGGGCCCTATATATAGGCCTGTGTAGCCTATATTTATTTATTTTCTGAATTCATTTTTAATTTATATTTTCTATTAATAATAAAATTTCGCTTTGCGCGCGCATCATGGACCTCGCCTACTTCACATGGCTGGCTACGGCCATGACTGTTCCCCCTTGGTCTGTATGCTGTCAAGGTCTGACTTCATACATTTTTTTACGGAGCTCCTTTTTGGAATGATGACTGCGGTGGTGTTATTCTGTTGGATGCATTTACTGTGAATTGTTGTTAAGCGGTACTACAACGCAAACGTGTGGATTGTATTAAGTGGTGGAGTGTAGATGCAATTGAAACGCAGCGTGGTAGAAAAATGACTGAGTAGTAGCAAGGAGGTTGTCTGAAGAGCTCAAGATCACCATTTAAGAGCGCCGCTTTTATCAAAAATGACTAATCTCTGGGGGAGACCCTATAGTTTGGCTTGGTTACCCGGTTTCTTGCTTTCCAATATCACACGCCCCAAAACCGCGCCTGGATTGAAGTTATGTTTTACATGCAATAGTCCTACCACCGCGAGACTGGTCGTCTTAAAATTTCTACAGCGATAAATCACACACTGTTGCATAGCCTGCTGTAGGCCTACATTAGTAGGCTAGTACAACGTGAAATTTGTTGACACAGTTGTCCTGTTTAAAGGTTGAATTTGTTGGGAAACCACTTGCTGATGGGATGGGAGAGGTGTTTAGAAGCGCGCGCAGGGGCGGTAGAGTCTTGGTGGGAGGGAGACTCGTGCACATTCTGAGTAGAATCTGTAAAGCTGGAGCGGTTTAAACATTTGTTAAAAAATATATAAACAATTTCAGTTCTGGTATAAAATCCGTGTATAGAGTTATTGTTCCCTGAAATTAATGCATGCAACAAATAAGCAATTTGATATTGGTAAAAGTAACTGTTGAATGGATTTACTTGTATAGACAATGCATAGAATAGACCAAAATGTATCACTAACTTTTGACTAATCAAAGTGTACCTTTACTAAGGTAGTGTCTAGTCTGGTGTACTAATCAAAGTGTAGTGACTCCTTTGGCATTAATAATAGCCAGTTGTGGTTCTACAGATTCATTCCCGGGATTACATGAGGTCCAGAATTGCCCATGAGCTCTATGAGCCCCATGCTTGCAAAAGTTGATGTCTGCTTCTGTAATTCCGTACAATGCCGGATGATATACACATCATTTGAAGGAGGAGAATCTACACTTTCCAACGATGTATGGCACTGGCTTGCACACTAAAACATCGCAGGGACAATGGATAGTGCATTCATAAGTATGTTCATTTTGATGGCTAGAAAATCATGCAGCTACTTTGACTTGAATATGTGGATGAGGTGGCAACTCAACAAATGTCATACACCTACCATTGGAAAGGGCAGACACTGAGCTTTCCAATAGTCCCATGCATTCTCTGATAAACCACAGAAATGTCTGTAGAGAAATGGACTTCTCGTCTGTCCAGTTTAACCAATGTTATGGGGTATCAAACCTTTTTTCACCTGTGGCTGTTCAGTACTTTCCATTATTCCCTTTCAAGCTATTTAAAAGATGTTTGCGACTTGAATTGCAAACAAATAACTGGAAAAATGAAGGTGACCCCAAACTTTTGAACGGTAGTGTATATTTTTTAAATCAAGATTTAAAAATGGTTAATGTAGTAGACCTACTAAAGCAAATAAAAATATTTAGCGGAAGATGAATATGCCACTAACAATAAAAAAAATGATATTCAGTGTATAATAATAATCCCCCCCCCAGTCTGACGGACGGTTGGTTGTGAAAATGTCCCCCCCAGTTTTTAAAAGCTATCTGCTTAAGAGATGAAAGCTATCTGCTCTGGGTTAATGGGGTTGGAGATGTCAGAACTGGTGTCCTGGCATGAAACCTTGTCATACTCCTTCCCAGCCTTCTTCTTCATAACTATGACAACAATGCCAACAATAAGTCCCACGAGAACAGCAGCAATGACGCCAATGATCATGCCAATGCCAGAGTCCCCATTGCCATTGCGGTTCAGCTCAGCGCTGTGCAGAATCATATTAACGGGCTCTGCTCTGCTCATGTGTGTGATCTCACAGGAGTACTGGGCCTTCTTCCTCTCCTCAGGTGGGACAGTGAGAACAACTCGCTTCTGGAAGGTTCCATCTACATTGGGCAGCGTCTCTCCCACATCCACATCGTCCTCCACCTCCACTCCATCCTCCAACCACATGATCATCACTGCCGGATAAAAGCCTGTAGCAAGGCACACTACCTCAGAATCCTTCTTGAATACAGACACCTCTGGAGGAACTGGAAGAAAAATAAGAGAACAAAATGAAGAGACACAAGCCATTTTGAGTTATAAGATAAGTAAATAGAAAGCCTTGCTCAACCTCTATAAAACAGTTCATGCAAACTAGTCAATTGTAATTCTTTATTTTTAATTATTTACTATTATTACAATTGCATTTAAATACATCTTCTAACAATGAGACTCAAAGAGTGCATTTCATTTCAGCCTCTCTGTTGACAAGCTTTGATTGCCCCACATGTTGTCTCTCACATTTCACGACATATAGCTTTATCCCTCCTGTTATCCTTGGGGTCTATTTGACCCCTTTCAATGTTTAACGTCTGAGAAATACATGATGTACATAACTACATATAACTACACAAATACATGATGTACATGTACTTTTGCTTCATATTTGATGACTTTTCCTAAATATATGGGGTCAATGTGAAAAAAGTGCTGTACACATTTTGGTTACATCTGTGTTCCTTGGGGTCAATTTCACTCCAAATTATTTTAAGTGTAGTAAACATGAATGGAACATCCATATTTTGTTGATATATGTCCCAATATGTCTAGATTATGTTAAATACATGAACATAAGCTATTTAGAACAGAACATTTTGCTTTATTTAGGGCTCTGATAGCTAACAATATGTATGATGTGGACGAGGGCCAAAACTAATGCAAGGCAACTTTTGGGCAGTTGTTGCACATTTTCGCCTGGTCATGGATTAGATCTTTTGGTGTGTGGGCTGTGTGTGGGTGGTTTTTATGTCCTCAACAGAGCAACAGTAAATATCTGAGGCGTAAAACGGTGCTAAAGTTTTTGCTTCTACTGATTTTGTAGATATTTAAATGGCTGGGGTCAAAATGACCCCAAGGATCACGGATGTAATCTAAATCTGAGGATAACAGGAGGGTTAACAGTACCATTGTATATTGGTTTTGCCTTCAGTAACTCTACAGATTGGAGGCAGTTCAACAAGGCATATGAGGGGTATTTAGAAAGCAAACTTGAGTAGTTGTAGCCCATATCTAGCCTGGTTATATGCTTATATGCGCTTATTTGCTGTTTTCTGGGGAGGGGTTATGATCAAAATTCTACTGCTCCAGACACTCCACAGAGAAGCACGGCCAGACTACAGTAGTGGAGCCAATCCTTTGGCGGAAGTATGTAGGATGGCTCGCAAGGCTAGCCCATATCACCCTGTTACAAGTTCAGGGACAACTGAAACAATTTTGATAACATTACCCTAAATGTTAGGAAAAAAATATTCAAGTTTTGTTTAGCCGTATAACATGAATTAAATGCTTGCAGAGGTAGCTCTCATCAACATGAATCCATACCTCTACGTTTCAGAGCATGCTGTCCTTTGCTAACATACTTCTTCAGCCACTCAGCACAAATCTGGAAATAATGTTTCCTGTATTTAAGGTCCGACGCATCACTGTTCCACTTGACTATGGTAGTAGATGCCTGTGACTTGGCTGCTATCCATCTCAGATTGTCCAGTTCTAGTGCCATGAAGTCCTCCCCATCATATGCAAACCTTTCAAAGCCACCAGTGACTCCAGCCTTATCATCCCACACGCAGCCATACTCCTTCTGAACGGTATGTACCCCTAGTAAACACACACATAATGGAGAATAACAAAATAGCCAAAATTTGCAAAGCACTGACAACATTTTTTGAAGAAGCATGACTTACATTATAGACATATGCTAGTACAATGACTAAAAGTACTTATTCTAAACTTTTCTCTTCAAATCCTCCTTTTTACTTTTGCCAAGGAGGAAATGTTTTCACCAGTGTTTGATTCTTTGTCTGTTTGTGTGTGTGTGTGTGTTTTTTATTTGTTCATTGGTTTGCAAAATAAGTTGTCAACGCATGTACGTATCATTCTGAAATTTTGACCTGCGCTCTAATGTATGTGTGCTTTCCTGTTTCCCTTTTATAACAGAGAGCAACACTTCATGTCACATCACTTAAACCTATAAAATGATTATGATGATAATGATGACCAATGACCAGTTCAGGGTCTATTAACATTTCAATGACACAATGACAAGAAATTTACTAGTTTCACATCAGTGAGCGAATCATTAAATTACACCAAATATCTCATCAAGATACAGGTTAATTCAATATTACCCGAACAAAAAACAACAACTTACTTTTAGTGTGATTAAAGCGGTGTTTTAAAATATCCAAGTCTGCTTTGAAAGCATACATATATCCTAAGGCTGCGTGGGTCTCTCCTCTCCAGTAGTCTGGCTTAAATTCCATCCAATCCTGTTTGGGGACTGCCTCCTTTATTTCACTGTCATAGTAACTGATCTGTATGCCGTCAACTTCCCCTACACAGATGAACTCTGGGAAATTTGAGATTCCCTCTGATGATGTATAGAAATACGTCATGGAATGGATAGCTGCAGAGCACAAATCACACAAACAGAACATCAGATGAAACAGCAAGATAACCGTTCAGGCCATTAAGGCAAATAGGAAAGCCTGAGCTATTGCAACATGCTTATGAATGCCAAAATGCCTCTATATAAATTGATTGCTATGGTTATTATTTGTACATCAAACACCACCTTGATATGTTACTTTTCTTCCAAATTAATCTAATAAGCTACAGCATAATCGCACTGGAAACTGTATGGTTATTTTGCTGTTGTTACTAAAAACAAACAGTTATTACCATGAAATTACCATAAAATTACTTTGAAATTACCATGAAACTACCAATTAGCGACCCGTACTGTAAAGTGTTACCGTCAACTTCCTTACAGTGCTACAGTCTTAGTGCTTATTTGCTCCAAAGGAATTGAAGGAATATAAATGGACAGGATATACACCAGTTACTGATATATCCCCTAACAACAATGTGTCTTTTGCCCCAATCCCACTACCGTCACATCCGCTGTTGCAGCAGATAACTTTGAAATGATGGACTAATTCGCTCAGTCAGAAAAGGACTCAACCTATCTGACTAAGTGCATGGCGAACAGCAACTATTGCAGGGTTGCATTGTTATCTGAGACAGTGTTATGTATAGTATTTCTTATATGCATAAATAAGATGATCAGCTGATAATAATGTATAAGGCATCTGAGGTAAAAGAGCCACAAAATGCACATTCAAACATATTTGTCTTTGTCTACCCTACATTGCTTCCTTCCTTCCTTGGAATGTTCCACGTTTGGACCGTTTAGAAAGTAATAGACCACTATAACATAAAACACAAAAGTAAGACAAAGTTTCCTGAGATTTTCAAAAGGCCTTAACACATTGCACAACACACGTGCAACTTCAAAATTCACATAGGCAACTGGTGACAACATGCAGCCAATGGCATTTCAGAAAAATCAAGTGTCATCAAAAGACAGGCAGACTTGAGGCCTACTGGTTTCTTCCTGAAACAGTTACTCCACCCTCCACTGCTGTGACAGCATGAACAATGGCTGCATATATCAGTGGGAAGATTCGACTATCTCGCTCAGGTCTCTGCAATCTAAAACTGGCCATTGTGGGTACATCATGGAATAATAATCTGTCAATAAAGTAAAGCAAAGTGAATTGTAACTACTTTGTCATGAGAACAATGACTGCTAATGAGCAATTTGTTTCAGACAACAAGACACATTATAAACATTCACTGAAGGTAGTAGGTACCATTTTTAAAACAACAACAGCCAGCCAGCAAGCATCAAATAGTCTGACTTTAAACAACTTGATGTTTTGCAGTTGTTGTTATTCATGTAAATGTCTAAGCTACAGTTTCACATAGTGACAGCCTGTCCTACTCTTGTATGACAACAAAGATACAGTAGAGATATGATAACTCACCAGCAGAAGACAAAGGAGCAAAGGCAATGAGAAAAACAGCCTATAGCACCATGATGTTACACCTGGCCCTGACCTATGGCAATCACACTCTATGTAAAATCAAATACAACAATTCTTCATAGACACATTTCTTCCTGCTCCCTATCATGTCTCAGTAGGTGGAATAGACCGTACGTCTAAATGTGGTCTTTATTACACTAGTCCAAAGGTCTTTTATTGCACCTATGCTCTGTTTACCTTTGTGGCCAGGTAGCCAGGAAGTGGAGCATGTGCAATTCGTTACCATACTTATGCTTGAATTGTAATATCTGGATTCTAAAGTGATATTTAATCTCTTGAGCAAATGTTTCTTTGGCAAGAAATGGCTGCTGTACTAAAAAACTAAATTTGAGGTTGCCCAAAATGTTTCTCATCCAGAGTAGTGGTCGTTGTAGGCCTAAGAGAGAGACTAGCTCAGACTCTATAGGCTAGTTAAAACAACTTATCAAGTTTGTTTCCCCAACAAGTTTGTTTGACGGGCGCAGAGCGTCTGTGCGGGGGGATTGGTCAAGCACAGACACAGATTTGATGGACGCAGAGGCTATGTGTCGGAAGCATAAATTAGGCTATACTGTACCAGATGGTTGATAAGTGAGGGAGATCGGGAAAATATAAGATATGCTGGACATTATTTGTGTAAGGACTCCAGGAAAGTGAAAGGACTGTGGTGCTCTTTTGGTGTGACTTTTATTTTTAAACTTAAATGTGAACTTTAACATATTAAATGGGCATGACTATTGTCTTGTTACATTTTGCCTTTTATTTCAATATATCAATATAAGCAGCCATGAGTTATGTAAGTATTTGGTTATAATATGCACGTGACGCAGGTATTTGTAATGCATGTACTGTACACATTGACTATTTACTCTCAATGACTGTACACTATGCTGCCAAAAGTTTTCGCTAACATGCATTTACAACGTTGGAAGAGGAAGAGACGCGCTCCAAACTGTTCCCATATGGTTGGGAACATAGAATTGCCCAAATGGTTTGGCATCCAGATGCTTTGGAATACTAAAACATTTTGGACAATTTCATGCTCTCAACGATGGGAGCAGTATGGAGCTGGCCCCTTCCTATTCCAACATGACTGCACCAGTGCACAAAACACATGGATGAGATGAAATTAAAATAAACTTGAAAAGTTTACCAGCTGCATCAGGATTCCAAGATATTCTGAGGAATATAGGAATTCTGAGGCAGCTGGTGTTTTCCATAGTGTATCTACGCATGCCCTCTAATGGCATCATTAAAGGGTTAAGTAGAATTTGCTCTACTTTTACCAAAAAAATTGCAACCTTGAGTGCCTCAGCATCTGTCTTCCTGAACCAAGTTCGAGAGCCCCTACACTGATGAGCACCAAGGAAAAAAGGTGAAGACCTAGAAGCACTCCAATTATCTGCTTGTGTTTGATACTCTACTTTTATTATGCATATGTACATATGTTACTGTTACTTTTATAACAGGTATAAAATTGGCTAATTTGGACATTGTTTCTCTCTCTCTCTCTCTCTCTCTCTCTCTCTCTCTCTCTCTCTCTCTCTCTCTCTCTCTCTCTCTCTCTCTCTCGTTACAAGTTACAAGTTACAAACCGAATTCCAAGAAAGTTTGAAAACACTTTGATATTTTGTGAAGAAAATCAACATGCTGTCATTTTCAAAACATTCAGTCCATATGGTACCAGGTGAATAATTGTGCAAGGTTGTGCAACATATCAGCTGTTACAGGCAAGTAGACTTATTGTTTTGAGGGAAATATTTGATACAGGCAATAACATTCAAAACAGTTGGGACAGGGCAAATAAAATGTTAGTGTAATGTAGGCATACAAATAATACTAAAAATGACACAAGGAAGAAGATTTTGAAATGAACAAGTAATGCACTCATGATCGGGATCACCATCATTCAATCACTTGTTCTTTTTGTCATTTCCAACAACTCCACAAAATTTCATCTAAATCCGTTCACGACTTTTTGAGTGATCCTGCTGACAGACAAAACAAACAAACAGACAAACAGACAAACCAACGCGACCGAAAACATAACCTCCTATGTGGAGGTAATTGTATTGTAATATTGAATGTAAACACAAATGCACAAATAATGAGTGGAATATTGCATGTATGAAATTATGACCGCAATGATTTTGCTCGGCTTTAACAGCACAATGCTCCATCTTGGGTAAGGATTGGATATTTTTTTTGTAAATGACTGCATTATGTGTCATTCCAAGTGTAACACATTTTTTGAAATCCAGTTTAAAGTCGGCCACAACATCTACCATTCAATTTCATGATGTCATAGAATAAGAAGTTCCCAAACATGCAGAAATGTGAGGGTGCACTGAAACCCTGAGTTAGCCTGCTATATTTTGGACCGAACCATTATTACACCAGTGTAGACTCGCGAAACAGACTAAAGATACTACACTGTAAAAGAAGAAAGGTTTAAAGTAACAAAAGTTAGCGCTCAGGCTGCTCCGGGCCCACTTGTCATTCCCCAGTACGCTTGTCATTCTCTGGGTCCAGGCTACGGACCATTGGTGACAGAGCCTTCTGTGTTGCTGCCTCCACCCTTTGGCACAGTCTACCTCTCCATATCCGTCAAGCCCCCATATTGGCTACCGTATGTTCAAAAGGCACCTGAAATCGTATTTATTCACTGAGGCCTATGGTCCTTTTTCATCCTGCCCCCTCAACTCCACTTCTACCTCTTCCCCTCTTCTCTCCTCTGTTCCCTAAGTAAGCACAATTTAGCCCTCTTATTTACTGTAAGTGACAGACCACACATGAGCACCGACAGTATAGTCATGCAGCAAAGCAGGTATATGGTAGGGCTATAGTAATGGTATTATGTAATTTGGGGAAAAGCATTGTCAAATGGACCGAAAATATTGTGCATTTCATATTCTATTTCCAAACACAACACTACTGGCTAGGCAGCAAATAACAAGCAGCCAATGGCATTCACAAAAAAAATCAATCATCATCAAAAGACAGGCAGACTTGAAGCCCACAGGTTTCTTCCTGAAAAGGTTACTCCGCCCACAACTGCTGTTGATGGGGAAAACCAATCCATTATCTCCCTTAAATCTCTGTGATCTAAAATTGACCATATAAGCACTGGGGACATCATGGAATAAATAATCTGTCCATAAATGAAAGTGAATGGTATTTTTGTTTTAAAAAGAATGATGTGTGAATGGTTGCAAGTCTTTTGGTTCAGACAAATAGCCACACAGTGAACATTCACTGGCACCACTTTTTAACGGCAGCCTGTGATTCTCAGTTTAACTTACTTGGTAGGCCTACATTATTAAGTATGTAAAGTGATGAAGTATAAACAACTTGATAGTTTTAGTTGTCTAAGCCACTGGTGCCACAGTGAGCCTATCCTGTCCCACATACAACAGTTAATCCTCTAAACACTATGTAGGCTAATAGCCTACCTCTTTGTCTTGCAATAAAGATACAAACATGGGAAAAACTCACCTGCAGAAGAAAATGACGCAAAGGAAATGAAATAAATAGCCCCTGACATCATTGTTAGGCTATTCAATATCCATTGCAATTCACAGCAATGTTTCATATTTCTTTCTGCTCCCGCTCATACAAGTCTCAGTAGGTGGAATAGACCGTACGTCTAAATGTGGTCTTTATTACACTAGTCCAAAGGTCTTTCATTACACCGTGCTGTTTACCTTTACAGCCAGGAAGTGGGCCATGCGTAGGCCTATATCAAGGTGGTTGCCACACTCATTCTTGAATTCTAAATTCTTAATGATTTTAAAGTGTTTTTAATCTCTTAATGTACAGTCCCTGTTATACATTTGTTGTTACCAGAATGGTAGACCAATGTATTACTAAATATGCACTGTCATAGTGGTGTAGTAGTATGGTTGTTAAGTTTTCTCCAGTGGTTGAATCAAGTCAAGTCAAGTCAAGTCAAGTCAGCTTTTATTGTCACTTTCTTCATAGGCACAAGTCATACAAGGAAAATGAAATTACGTTTTCTCTCTATACCATGCCAGGACATAGACATATACAAGAGGTAACAGTGATAGACTGGTAACAATAAGTGGTCAATAATAAATACAGTACAAATGTACATTTAACATTTAACATTCAACATTTAACATTGAACATGTAAACAGAAGATAGGATAAGATAAAAGAATGTAGACATTACAATAATAGAATAATAACAGTGACAGTAGCAAGTAGACAGTAGACATTGTGTGCAGCATGTTGTATTGTCTTATGTTCCAGGACTGATGTAGTGCAGGTAAGGTGCAGTCCCATGGTACAGTATCATTTGTGTGTGTGTGTGTGTGTGTGTGTGTGTGTGTGTGTGTGTGTGTGTGTGTGTGTGTGTGTGTGTGTTCTTGTGAGGTAGTGCAGGTCCAATGGCGTGTATTCAGGAAAAAAATATTCGATATTGCACCTCAATATTGTAGCCTGTTCATATTGAAATTCTCCCTTACAGTAGCCTATCCACCAGATTAATTGCACGATATAAAGTGAATTTACAACTATTTGGGTTTAAATGCCAGTACTGAACACATATACAGAAGGCTATATGTATGTTCCTAATATTCTCCTACGTTCCCTGCCTGAGATTATCACATGTGATTTGCATGTCATGTGTGCATCTCTGTTTCCTCCTATTTAACAGTGCTGTTGATTTCTGTGGTGACCTGTACCCTCTCTGTTGTGCTGGCTGTACCCTTCGCATTATTTCTCTGTCAAACACGTCGTAAGTGATCAGCTTGATATAGGCCTAACAAAATACTGTAGCATCAGGAGATACTGTGTTATGTACATTTTTTATAATGTAATATTACAATTTAATGTTTTGGCATAATAATATTCAATAACATAAGGGATTAAGTGGACTGTTTAGTTGTAATCTTAAGGTGTGTAATGTGTTGGCACTCACAAGGATGCCATTATGGTTCATGTTCTATTGATAAATATTCATGTCAAATTCATAATAATTGATAAATAACCAGTACTATTTCCTTTTTAAATACGGAGGGTCACCCCTAGTGTGTCACCTCCACTGGCTGTGTTTCCCATTCACAGAAACAACACAGAGCATCGGAGTGAATCAGGAATAGATATGTTTTCCTGCCGAAAAGTCTTTGTAGTGTTAAAAAATGAATGCATGGTTCAACCTTTTCCTCTCTTTATTTTTTAACAATACATTATTTTGGTCAGCACCCTAAAAGATGAGAAAAAATCTGTTTGGGTGACCAACCTTAATGAGGGTTTATGTTATACACAATCACTGTAGTGACTCCTTGTAGGTTCTACATCTAGACGCCAAGAAGGTGTTTCAATTGTTTCAAGAGACGGTTTATTCCAATGTTCCATCAAATTTAAAAGTTTTCTTCAGTTTCCAAAAGTTCATCAATTGTACATTTCCAAGTTTCCAAAGCAAAAAATACCGTCCAAAAACAACATAAAAATGCGATATTGAAAACGGTTTCCTGCTGGCGTCTTTGACTTTCCAAAAGCCTAATGCTTCATGCTCAATGCTCAAAGTGAGCTCTTTGTTCCAAAGAAAAGCCGTCTGATTATTCACCTGGGCCAATTAGGCACCCAGGTGGATCATCAGCCAGGCTACCAAATCTGAGGTGCAGGGACAATTTACGCCAGCAGGTGTCACAATTCCAAAAACCAAATGTCAACAAACCAAAAGTCAAGTAAAAATGAAATACCAAATCAAACACAAAAATGGCTCCTACACATCACCCCCCTTATTGCTACTGGCTAAGGACAGGTACAATAACAATCAAATAAAAAATATGGAGCCATGTATACACAAGTAAATTCAAATCATCTTTTACATCAAGTCATAATTCACATCAACATTCACAAAAGACATCAAAAGTGTACTTTTTTTGTGATTTTCATTTTCATTTCAGTGCTCAGTTCATAGAGTCCATTTGCCATTACAGGCATTGCTCATTCAAGAGTCCATAAGTGGTGTATGTTGTGCTTAGTGTCTGTGTATGGATACGACGCTTGTGTGTGCACGAATGGATCTTCGGAGGTCCATGGTCCATGTGCGCATGTGAAGCCTAGAATGTTCAGTGTAAGTGAAAAGCAAGCATCATCATCATCATCATCATCATCATGATAGAAAGCATTGTTTCACACAAAGCAATCATTCAAAGTTCCTCGTTAGATCGTACCATATCACAATCATACTAAAGTCCTATTTACATGTCATTCTCCAACAACAGACAGACCTTTGTAATTGGTCTCTCTAAGACACTTGTTTGGGTTTTCAGTGTTACACTACGTACCACCCCTTTTGAATCTTTCTTTGTGTCAATAACCCTCCCCAACATCCAAGATGCCCTAGGGGCAGTAGGGTCAGAAATTAAAACAACATCCCCACTCATGTAATTACGTTTAGTTCTCAACCATTTTTGTCTTTCTTGTAAGGTTGGAAGATATTCCCTAACCCATCGTTTCCAGAATGCATCGGCTAAGTATTGTACTTGTTTCCATCTGCGTTTACTGTACGTGTCTGATTTCTGGAACAGACCAGGAGATAGTGTGGGCTGACCTTTAAGGAGTAAAAGGTGGTTAGGGGTCAAGGGTTCAAGGTCATCAGGGCTATCAGAGATGGTGGTAAGTGGGCGACTATTAATGATTGCTTCTACTTCACAAAGGAAAGTATGAAGGGACTCGTCATCTAGTGTTTGGCCTTTGGTTACGGCCAGGAGTGTTTGCTTTACTTGCTTGATTAATCTTTCCCATACCCCCCCATGATGCGAGGCGGCAGGTGGGTTGTAGATCCATTCTATGCCCTTTTGCTGTAGAGCTGCTTGGAGTTTGTGACTTTTATTCCACTCCTTAATGGCATTCCTGAGCTCACGGTCAGCTGATACCAGATTTGTTCCATTATCTGATCTGATCTGCTGTACTTGACCTCTCCTGCTCACGAACCTACGAATAGCATGGATGCATGAGTCAGTGTCAAGTGAGTTGGCTACTTCTAGATGAACGGCTCTGGTGGTGAGGCATGTGAAAAGAACACCATATCTCTTAACTTCACTTCGTCCTTTTTTCACTATTATTGGGCCAAAGTAATCTGCACCAACATAAGTAAAGGGTGGTGAATCAGGTGTCACTCTCTCTTTTGGCAGATCTGCCATCTTTTGCTCTCCTAAGAGTGCATGTTGTTTTCTGCAGAACACACACTCGGATCTGATCTTTCTGGCCAGAGCGTTTGCTGCTGGTATCCAGTAATGCTGTCTCAATTTGGCCAACATGTGATTCCTTCCACAGTGTCCTAGTTGTTCATGAATGTGTCTCAGGACAAGTTTGGAAATGTGGTGGTGCTTGGGAAGAATCACAGGGTGTTTTTGAGTTTCTGGGATAGCCATTCTGCTCAGTCTCCCTCCAGTATGGAGGAGTCCATCCTGCATGAAAGGGTCCAGTTTGCAAATTGTGCTATGTTTACTAACATGTGTGTTTCCCTTCTGCAAGGTTTCCATTTCGGTTGGGTAACTTTCTCTCTGAGCAGATTGAATGATGGCATGTTCTGCAGCCTTTAGCTCATCCAAGGTAAGTTGCGCATTCATACATTTCATTCCAGTTCTCATTTTTCCCTTCCCTTTCCGTGGTTTCTTGTCATCAGAATCAACATTCAGCATCTCCTTTCTTTTCTGACTGAGGTTCAGGAGCACACTTTTCAGTCTAAGCATCCATGCCACTGCTCTTATGAGCTTACTCCAATTTGAGTGGTACTGTAGGAAGTTGTGGGTTGGGTTCTGATTGGTTGTGGTTGCCATGACTACAACATCTCTCTTCACCTCAGCATCACCATCAAATGTCTGCGTGTCAATGTCAGACTTTGGCCATTCAGAATTTTGCTTCTTGAGAAAGTGTGGGCCACTAAGCCATGTGGTGGACTGGGTGAGTGCACTAGCTTTACACCCACGAGATGCACAGTCTGCTGGGTTGAGTTTTGTCTCAATGTATCTCCATTGTTTTACTTCAGTTATTTCTCTTATTGTGTGCACCCTATTGGCCACAAATGTCTTGTACCTTTTATTTTCATTTCTTATGTATTTTAGCACTGCTGTGCTATCGGTCCAGAAGACTGAACTTTCCAGAGTGAGCTGCAACTCTGTTCTGAGTAGCTTATCTACCCTAACTGCGAGCATTGCAGCGGTAAGCTCCAGTCTTGGCATGGTCATTTGCTTCAGGGGTGCTACACGTGATTTCCCCATTACAAAAGAGATGTGTACTTCCTGTTCAGCATTCTCAAGACGGAGGTAGGAGACACAACCATATCCGCTTTCTGAGGCACCACTGAAGTGGTGTAATTGTGCAGATGTTACCTGACCAAACTGCGCAGGCTTCATGCACCTGGTGACTGCAAGCTCTCCAATGTGTCTCAGTCCAGTCAGCCACTCCTGCCACATCTGCACATGGTGCTCTGGTAGGTCTTTATCCCAGGCATGGTTTTGTTTGCACAGGTCCTGCAGGATGTTTTTAGCTGTAAGGACAAATGGACAGATGAGGCCAAGAGGATCATACACAGATGCGATTACAGACAGTATACCTCTCCTGGTGTGTGGCTGATTCTTTAGGCTCACAGCAAAGGTAAGTTCATCCCTTTCCACACACCACTGGATTCCAAGACTTCTTTCCACAGGCAATTCACTCTTTTCCAGGTCAAGATTTTTCACTTGCTGTGCTCTGTCTGCCTGTGGGATGGACATAAGAACAGTTCGGTTATTGCATATCCATTTGTGCAAGCGGAAGCCTCCCATTGCACATGCAGTTTCTAGTTCCTTGTACAAGGATATTGCATCGTTCTCGGTTGCCACTGACTTTAAGCAGTCATCGACGTAAAAATTAGACTTAATCGTCTCCATTGCTTCCACAGAGAATTGATCTTTGAAGTCCTCTGCTGTTTGTCTGAGTGCGAAACTGGCGCAGCTTGGTGAAGATGTTGCACCAAATATGTGCACGGTCATTCTATATTGTCTGAGTGGTTGACTTGTGTCACCATTTGGCCACCAGAGAAAGCGCAAGAGGTTGACATGTTTCTCTGCTACCCTCACCTGGTGGAACATGCTTGCTATGTCCGCCATTAATGCAACTGGCTCTTGGCGGAAGCGCAGGAGAACACCTACCAGGTTGCTAGTGAGGTTTGGGCCTTGAATGAGAGCACTGTTCAAAGATGTTCCTTGAAATGATGCAGAGCAGTCGAAAACTACACGCAAAGTGCCCTTTTTTGGGTGATGTACAGCATGGTGTGGAAGAAACCAGACTGTTCCACTCTCCTTGTTCAGCTCATCATCTGGGACCATTTCCGCATAGCCACTTTCGATCACTCCCTGTAGGAAGGCTGTGTATTCTGCATGATATTCTGCATTTCTTTCTAATTTTCTTTTCAGGGAGAGAACACGTTGCTGTGCCTGTTGGTAATTGTTTGGCATGTTTACATTCTCCTCCTTCAAAGGTAAAGGTAAGTAGTAATGACCATTTTTCCATTCTTTTGATTTTTCCATAATTGACATGAATTGTTTGTCTGCTATTGACATTTCTGTTTTCTCTTCAGATTCTTTCTCTGGGAAATCGTGATGGTATTGTTTTACCAACAACTCATTCAAGTTGGCCACTGAAATGCGATTCACTACCGCTGCACATGCATGGCTGCCTTTGAGGTCACATGTGCTTTCTTGCATGAGTCCACCGATTACCCATCCTAGGGGGCATTTAACGGCATACGGACCATTTCCTCTACTGTTAATGACTTTCCAGGGTTCCATAAGTTTGGCAGCATTTGTTCCAATTAACAATTCTATGTCGGCATCCAGTTGTGGCAGCTTGACTTCTTGTAAGTATGGCCATTTCTGAACTGACTCCTGACTGGGTATGTGCTGTTTTGACACTGGCAATTTTGGTTGTGTGTAAACATCTGGGAGCTTGTGAAACTTGTGATCCTCCATACTGCTGACCTCCAGGCCATTGACTACACTGCTGCTAACTGCCTTCTCCTGTCCCATTGTTCGCAGTAGAATTGTGCAGTTTTTTCCACAGGTGTTTAGCTTTCTTTTCAGGGAATCAGTGCAGAACGTGGAGGAGCTACCGGGATCTAGAAAGGCGTAAGTATGTACAAATTGTTCTGAATTGACAACTTTAACCTTTACAGGGACTATGGCTAGTGTGCATTGTGACTCACTGTCCTGCAGGTGGTCCTTTTCCACAGACACCAGTGCACTTGTTGCAGGTAAGGCATGATCAGCTTGTCCGTCATCCTTTGGCTTTCCTGTGTGGATATGCAGAACAGTTGGGTGAGATAATGAACATTTGTCACAGGTCATTCTATTGGAGCATGTCTTACTCATGTGTCCCTTCTCCAAGCATCCGAAGCACATTCCATTTGTTTTTAAGAATTGTATTCTTTCGTTGTTTTGTTTTCTTGCAAACAGTTGACAGTTTTGAAATGCATGATTCTTTCCACAGAATAAACATGGTTTGTCAAATGCACTCTTGTTTGTTTTTTGTTTATGTCCAGGTGTGTCATTGTTGTTGGCAGGTACATGATCGACAGTGGTTGCAAAGCTGGATCTGGCATTGGGTCTGCTGCTCACAGTTTGTTTTGTTTTAGGGGCCCTTTTGGCATCCACTGTGCCACTTATGTCTCCAAAGACCGGGTCTAGCATTGCCCTGCACTGCTTGTCAACGAAGTCCACTAGGTCTTTGTATGTCACTTGTTGGTCTTTGTCATGTAAGGCACACACATGTCCACGCCACCTATCTCTCAGTCTGTAGGGGAGTTTAGACACCAATTGTCTGAGGTTGGTGGAATTCTCTAATTCCTTTAGGCCATCTACATCCTGCATGGTGTGATAGCAGCTGTTTAAAAACAGAGCATAAGACCTCAGCCCATTGCCATCTTCAGGTTTTATGACTGGCCAATTTAATGCCTTGGTCATGAAAGCAGATGCTATCTTGTGGCGGTTGCCAAACTGTTTTTCAAGTTGCTTTTTTGCTTCCTTGAAGCCTACCTTTGGGTCCATGTGCAAGAAACTGCTTACAAGATCTCTAGGTTGGCCCTTGGTATATTGCTGCAGGTAGTAAAGACGATCTGCCAGACTAGTTGTGTGTCTTTCTACACACTGTTCAAATGCCTTGATGAAGGTTCTGAATTCAAGTGCATTTCCATCAAAAATTGGCACATTCCTATCTGGCAACAAAGACAGAGTTTGCTGTTTAACAAGTAATTCTGTTATTTCTGTTTGTCTTTTTAAAACATCAGCAATTTGGTTGTTGCCATCAGCAGCAGGAACAGACTGTACATTAACTGTTTGGCTTTGCGGAGTTATTGGGGTCTCTGCTGGTTGTTTCACTGGCCTCTGCGCTGTTGTGGGTATTTTATATTCGGTTGGTGTATCATATTGATAGCCGCCAATCAGTGAGCGCCTTTCCTCTGACTCACGCAATGCTTTTGCCCTTGCTTCTGCTGCAGCCAACTCTGAATCCATGTCAAGTTTTTCTCTGCGCGCTTTTAATTTGGCCTCTTCAATATCCAACTCTAATTTTTCATTCAGCGCTTTACTTTTTGCTTTCAATGCTGCGCAGTCTGCCTCAGCGCGCTGCCAGTCTTCCACTACAGGCTGCGCGTCAGGCCGTCTGAACGCAACACTTCCATGTTCGCTAGGGGCTTTGCTCTTTTCCTTTTGACCAGTTTGAGATGCACTGTCCTCCGCGACTACCAGATTTTCTTGCTCCTCTACTTCTTCCTGTAATTCTTCATGCACCTCATCACTGCTCATTGCCCATTGCGTTACGCCTTCCAGGGAAGTGCTGAAACAAGTAGCTTTCGGGATAAACCAATCAACTTGATCAGCCTCTCTCTCGTATTCATCTTTCATCAAACTTTGCACTGTGGCCTGTAATTCTTTAAACTCATTAAAGCTTCTTTCAAAAGTGTCAATTAGCTTTAGCACATTTTCCTTTTCTTCTCCAGCAGTAATTAAAGTGTTAATTTCATTTTTTTTCCTTGTCAGGTATCCAAGTTTTCCTCTTCGGCTGCCTATTAGCTGTATAAGTTTCCTTTCAGCTTCCATGTTCTGCTGTTCTACTAAGTTCTGTTCTTCTGTGTTCGGTTCCTCTTCTACTGGCTCGGCCATTTTCAATTCAAACTCAAAAAATGTATTCACATTATAAAAAAGTCTTCAGTCTCACACACAAAAATTGGCAACGTTCCAAACTTAAAGCGCATAGTCTTTGCGAGCGCGGCGGCTCGTGTGTAGTGCTTTTTTATACTCACTCCACCGGTGCAAATTTTGAGTGCAGTCTTTGCCTTTGAAGAGGATATCCAAACGAAAAAATAAATGAGATATTTGCAGTCCAGTTCTGATGAAGTCAATTAATTCCAGTAATTCCAACGAAAAAGTTCATGAATCCATGTTCCAATCCAAACGAAAGAGCGTTTCCAAATGGTCCAATGCAGGCGTTTTCAAACTATGTAGTGACTCCTTGTAAGTTCTACATCTAGACGCCAAGAAGGTGTTTCAATTGTTTCAAGAGACGGTTTATTCCAATGTTCCATCAAATTTAAAAGTTTTCTTCAGTTTCCAAAAGTTCATCAATTGTACATTTCCAAGTTTCCAAAGCAAAAAATACCGTCCAAAAACAACATAAAAATGCGATATTGAAAACGGTTTCCTGCTGGCGTCTTTGACTTTCCAAAAGCCTAATGCTTCATGCTCAATGCTCAAAGTGAGCTCTTTGTTCCAAAGAAAAGCCGTCTGATTATTCACCTGGGCCAATTAGGCACCCAGGTGGATCATCAGCCAGGCTACCAAATCTGAGGTGCAGGGACAATTTACGCCAGCAGGTGTCACAATTCCAAAAACCAAATGTCAACAAACCAAAAGTCAAGTAAAAATGAAATACCAAATCAAACACAAAAATGGCTCCTACACATCACCTTATCTAGAAATATATAGCCCTACAGTATATACAAATTATTTCCATATCTAACACACACTAAGAAGTCCCCTACCAGGTTATCAGTGTGAGAAGTTTTGACATGTTTTAGCACTTTTCTAATGTCATAATAACCATCTGATTTGGTTTCCTCTTCCAGACAAATGTAAACGTCAGAGGTACAGTAGCCTAAGTCTGCATGTTCTCTGAAAGTCAATTGCATTTCAGTCTCTTAATAGGAATAACTATATTCATTTCCCTTGTGTGTTTCTCAAACAGTTCACAGAGTACTCACACCAGGAGCACACAGAGTAAGATG
>NC_085862.1:7295490-7297990 GCF_034702125.1 Engraulis encrasicolus | reverse complement strand
ACTTCTAATTCTGTCTGCCGCTGTTGACAAAACAAGAAAGAGCCCATTTTATGAAAAATGTTAAACATGGGGAGCTTGGCCAATGCATTCACTGCACAGCCAAGACCTACATCTATGATAATACACCTCTATATTTTGGATTTGAACAACTTAAAAGCTGTTTTTACCACATTTTCAACAACCAGTGGCTTACTTCCTAGATAATCTAACTAATGAAGTAAAAAGACATGCTCATACTGTGCACACACAAAAATAAAGTGTTTATGCAAGATGCCATTGACTTGAGAGGGCTATTTATTTTGCTAAATGCAGGTACTAATTAGGCCACTTTCACCACTCTCAGATTACTGTCACCACCGTCAGTTCTTAAGTCACCACCGTAAGAAGGAGTTTTGGACATTTTAAAGGAATGTGATTACAGCATTTTCCTTAGGAGTTGTTGAAATATCAAAGTAATAGCCAATTTAAGCCTACACGAATATTTGTGAAATTACAAAAAATTGTTTGTTGTATTTAGGCGTTAAGTAAGCATCGTTTGACGGTACATATTTTAAAATTAGAACACATGAAACAGTATTAAAATAGAACAAAAGTGAATTTTCAACATTTAAAGGCATATGTGTGAACCAAAAAATACACATAATCACTTAAAAACTCCAGATACATATGCAACCAAATCAATACAATTTTAATAACTTTTAATTGTGTCTGACGGTGTTGACAAAAAACAAGCTATGGTCGGAGAAAAGCCTGATTTCTGAAAAAAATACATAATGGGGAGATTGGCCTTGTGCATTTCTGAAAAGCCAAGACCTTAGTCTACAAGGATATACCATATAATTTTGTAATTCACTTTGTTTTTTTCTGTCAACATTACAACCTGTTTTAGCCACTTTCTCAAGAATCAGTGAAGCGCAAAACCAAAATCAATGTCTGTGTATGTTGATATTTGTTTCTAAACAATCGAGAGGCAGCCACCACGCACACAACAGCGCGCGCTCAAACTCACACACACACACCACACACACAGAAAGGGCACNCCTTCTCTCATACTCCCTCCTTCGTTGCTTCGACTGCATTGACGTTTCATGGGCTAAACGAACGGCTCGTCAGATTATGATTCAACTAGTACACCTTTCGAAACAACAGTAAAACGTTGACAACACCACCCTTTCCTCTCACATTCTCTCTAGCCTAGGCTACATGTGTTGATTCAGTTGAACTAATTGCAAAAGCTAAACGAAACGCTACTCAGCTTGTGGTTCTTAACAACATCTACCTTTTAAAACAACTAAAACGTGAATCCCCATTTTTACAACATGTGACTGTATCGAAGACCTGGGCACTTTTTAACACGGCATTGTTGTGCAATCCAAAGGCCCATTGACACTTCTGCTCCATACGAAATTATCCACAGAAGAAGGATCACAATGAGTGGAAGCATACGGAGTTACGTTGCCTACCTGAGGGAGTTACGTTGCCTACATTGATGGTTGCCTACCCTACCCTACCCCGAGTTACGTTGCCTAGGCTACCTGACTGCTGTTCTCGTCGCTCATTGTCATGAATGTTCTTTTTCTTTTTGTCGTTTCCACAGGGAAAATGTCGTTTCAAGTTGGACGTTTCACGTTTTGAGTGACGGAATCAATAATAAACAATGAAATCAGTTCGCGGCTTTTTTTTTTTTTTTTTAACTGTCAACGTCAGTAACGTAACAGGTCGCGCGAGGCCTTACGCTGAGAGCGTAGTGAGCGTATTGGGCGCGCCGGCTCTGATCATTAGCAAACCAAGGGAGGCCATTTGGGAAATTCTGTTTGGGAAATGATAATTGTTATGCTCTTGGTCAGACCAAGTCTCGAAGAGATTTGAAAATCAATGATAATCAGGCTAACATATGGCAGCAGGCGTCCATGAGGGTGTGTGAGAGTGGGTGGTCTGTTTGCCATTGATCTTCACAACAGATACGGAATTATGTGTAAAAAGGTCAGTTAATACACGGCTTACAGTCTTGTAAACTTTGGCTTTAAAGTGATGAATTTAGCCTTAGCCAAAGTAGATTACGTTTTGCAGCGAAATAACTCAAAGAAGTCAGTGAAAGAAGTCTATTTTGAAAGAAGGGATCACTTGGAGAAGAGGCAATAGCCTCAATGTGACTACCCTAGGAAAATAAAGGAGGAATTAATAAAAACAGACCAAGGCATCCAATGTGATTACCCTAGGACAGTGATTTTCAAACTGTGGGCCGGGGCCCACTGGTGGGCCCTGAGGGTGTACCAAGTGGGCCTTGAAATCATTTTCTAAAAAAACGAAATAATATTTCTGAGTGTGTTGCTGTTGACTATATATTTCAGTTTTATTCTTTATTGGGCCAGAGGTGGGCCAGAACATTTGTGAAAATTTCAAGTGGGCCCCAAGTTGGAAAAGTTTGGGAACCTCTGCCCTAGGAAAATAAAGGAGAAAAACATTTATTTTTTCAAAATTATGGTCATTCAAATGGCAG
>NC_085862.1:7275490-7285490 GCF_034702125.1 Engraulis encrasicolus | reverse complement strand
ATCACGGTGGCACCATTCACCACCTGTAGAGGGCGCAGTCTCGCAAATACAGAAAACAACAAAATATGAGCTCAAGCAAAAATAAATGTCAATGCGGATCCTACACACCGGCCCCCAATTGTTCTCTAAGAACCAATTACTTAAAATATACAAAAAAGGGAGCCGAGTATCAAGTACTTGTATGCATAACAAAAAGTAACCCATTAGGGCAGTTATTAATAACTGATTTGTGTAAATATCAATTAAGTATGTACAATTCAATGACGAATGATGAAGGATAACATTACTTTCCTGTGTAATGTGATCAGGAACATCATTGGGCATCATCGTCAGGGTTTCATCGTCAGCCTCCAGGATGCGGTACAGCTAGGTCATGGGCCTCTGAAGGACTGACATCTTGGTCTTCAGCTTTTCAGCCTGGACCAGGTTTCTTGCATCGGATGTGGTCTTCATCTTTCCTCTTGGTGGCCTGGATCATTGTAGAGCATCGGGATTCAGCATCTGCTTTATCCTTTTCCTGTGATGCGCTGTCCGCCAACCCAGGTTCTGACCATCTTCTGCCTTCAGGTTCCACTTCGCATGGGTGGTGCTTTGAGATGATGGGTTCTTCTTTTTTCCAGAAGACTGATGACTCCATGTCCAGGGGTAGTCCTCTCCTCAGCATCCAGTCCTCCTTCTCCAGTAGTGCAGTGGCTGCCAGCTCCAATCCTGGCACTGCAATGTTCTGTGGAGGGTGAATTCTGGACATTTCAAGTTCTGATATGGCATGCACTACATTCTGCTTGTTCACCTGCCTGATGTTGCTCACACAGCCATAGCCGCTCACACTGGCATCAGCTTGGGGAGACGATGATGTGGTGGGCTCCTGTAGCAGCTGCTTGACTGGAGAGATGAGAAGACCAAGAAAGCAGAGTGCAAAGACAAAAATGACAACTGAAAGTATGCTTGTGCAGTTATGAGATTTCTGACTTGCCTGGAGTTTGAAGTGAAAGTCTTCACCCCTCTGTGATTCCAATGTTCTTCCAACAGACAGAGTGGCTTGGCCATGATGTAGTGGTGGCTTGCTTTCTTTTGCTTTTGGTGACATGACATTGTGCGGCAGGTGTTTTGTTTTTCCAGGTGGCTGCATGAGTTTCTCTTGTACGATTTCCTCAATGTTGTTGGTAAGACATACACTGTGTTCCTGTCTGAAGTGTCCTATCTTCATTTTCCTTTTTACACTGTGTGTATGATCTCCAGTTTTCCTATGGCTTGACGTGGGCACATTCATTTTCCTAGGGGGCAGTGTTGAGCTATAATGCCCATTTTCCAATTCATTTGAAATTTCCCAGGACGTTTTGTCTCCAATAGACAGTTTTTCCATTTCCTCTGGTGGAGTGTCCTCTGAAGCCACCAGCTTTTCCAAATGTTTGACAGAAATCCTATTTACTGTCACTGTTCCTTCACCGCCAGCAGCAAATCTTAGTGACCCAAATACCACCCACCCCAGAACTGTTCTACAAGCCCAGGGACCCCCATTCTGACTATTTACTACCTCCCATGGTTCTAGCAAGTGTGGAGCATTTGTGCCAATCAACAGCTCTACTTTAGAACTAATGGAGGGAATGGTGACCTTACTCAAATGCGCCCAATGCGCCAGGTCAGTCTGCTTGGGGATGCTGCTGGTGGTTACTGGCATTTCCTTTTGTGTGAAGGTGTCAGGAAGGTGAAAGAAGTTGTCGCTGTCCAGTGCTGAAACTTCTAGTTCTGATAAGACATGGGTTGGAAAGGAGGTCACCTGGTTCATTGTGCGCAGTCGGATGTTGGTCCTCTTTCCTCTTGCATGGAGGCGTGTCATGAGCTCTTCAGAGCAGAAGGTGGCAGAAGACCCAGGATCCAGTAGAGCGTACGTCTGAATGACTTGGCTGCCCTTTGCTGCCCTGACATTAACTGGGATGATGGAAAGTGTACACTCATTGTCTCCGGCCCCCATATGACAACATAATTCTGCTGCACTACCTACATCAGATGAGATCTCCATTTTCCTTTTCTGTCCATTGTCCTTGGGTTCAATGTGGAGGGTGCTTGGATGGCTTTGCTTGCACATGCTACAGGTCAGATGCCTACTGCAGTCTTTGCTGATGTGCCCTGGTGTGAGACATCCAAAGCATATGCCCTTGGCTTTAAGAAAGTTGAGCTTTTCTCTTTGGGCCTTCTTCTTGAACTTTTTGCACCGGTCTAGTGCATGCTTTGAGCTACAGAAGTGACATGAGGTGTTGGACTTTGGCACTTTAGGAGGAAGAGTAACACTGGTGAAATAGCTACTACTAGATGGCTGGGACTTAGTAGGGGCTTTAGATTTACCTGTAGTTGGCTGGTCTAGAAGATCGCCAAACATTGGGTCACCTGCTATGCGAGCCTGATCTTCCATGAATGAGACAAGGTCTAAGATCCTTACCCTGCTTTTCCTTTGTTGTTGTAGGTCAAAGGCCTTGCTGCGCCATCTCTCCTTCAACTTGAATGGAAGTTTTCCAACGATGCCCTTCATGGTGGATACAGTGTCCAGCTCTTCCATGTAACACATTTCATCCATTGCATTACAACAGCTCCTAATAAACATTGCATATTCCTGTAGCGACTTAGCATCCTCTGATTTCACGTGTGGCCATGACAAAGCCCTTTCCAAGTATGCACAACATATTTTGTACTCATTTCCAAAATTTTCTTTAAGTAATTTCAGAGCCTTTTGGTAGCCTTTATCTGGTGCCATATACTCACAGCTCTTAACTAGCTTTTGTGCTTGGCCTTTGGTGTATTGAATGAGAAATTGAAGTCTGTCTCTGTTGTTGTCGGTTTTACGTTCAATCATATTTTGAAAACTGTGAATGAAAGATTTATATTCAAGTACCTCACCATCGAAGACTGGAATGTTGCCCTGTGGCAAGGTAGATGACAGTTGTTGCTTCATCAGCAGTCTGGTCAGTTCATTTTGGTTTTCCAGTACCTTGATCATGTGACCATCATGCTGAGAACTGGATGAAGAGGGTGTTTGAGCCTGTGCTTGTGATTGTGGCTGAAGTGCCAGTGGAGGCTGCAGTTGTAGCTGAGGCAGTGGTGTGGGCTGAGGCTGCGGCGGCAGTTGAGACAGATGCTGTAGCTGAGGCCATGATGTGGGCTGGGGTCGAAGCTGAGGTGCTTGTAGCTGCGCTTGTATCTGAGGTGGTGGTTGAGGCTGAAGGGCCTGTGGTGGTCGAAACTGCAGTTGAGGCTGAGGCTGCTGTGTTCGAAGCTGTGACTGCAACTGCTGAGGCAACAGAGGAGGTTGTAGCTGGGGCCAAGGCGGTTGACTTGGTTGGAGCTGAGGGTGTAGTTGTCGTTGAGACTGTTGCTGTGGTCGGCGTTGAGGCTGCAATGGCGGCGGTTGAAACTGAGGCACCGGCTGTTGAGGCTGAAGCGGTGGTTGAGGCAGAGGTGAAGGTGGAGGCTGAGACTGCTGCTGCAGTTGAAGCGGTGCCTGTGTATGAGGCGGAGGCTGAGCCTGCGGCTGAAGCGGAGCTGGTAGCTGAGGTTGCAGTGGCTGAGGCTGCAGTGACTGGGATAGCAGAGGGGCTTGTAGCTGAGGCTGCAGTAGCGGCCTTGGCTTCAACCACAGTGGCTGCAGTGGCATAGCCTGAGATTCAATAGAAAGACTTGTGGGTGGCTGAGAAGGGGGCTGTGTAGGCAGAGCATCTTGAGCTGAGCTAACAGCTGGCTGAATTTGGAGTGAGGAAATATTAATATCACCTCCATAGGGGAGACTAGGCAGTGCAGTGCATTGCACCTGTTCACTGCTGGTGGGCCTATTGGGTAATGTAGCCATGTTGTGATCTGGATTAAGCAGAGGGACATTAACATGAGCAGCATTTACTTTGGGTTTCACTGAGGGGGTGTCAAGAAACGAAATTGGGCTCTCCAGCTCTTCATTCAATTGTTCTACTTGTGACGCTCCTCCTCCTAGCGCAGACATGTGCGTTGCGTCGAGATCAAACGGAATAGGACCTAAACTGTTCTTTTCAGCTGCCTTCAAATAGTTAATTTTTGCGTTTGAGGCATCCAATTTAACACTAAGTTCCAGCGCCTCCCTTTGCTTGCGCAGCAATAATTCCTGTTCCTCAATTGCATGTTTTTGCTGCAGTTTTGACGCTTCGGTCAATAAAGCTTCTCGCTCTGCCTCTGCATTAATGCGCAAAGATCTGGTCGAAGTATGAGATCTGCGCGACGAGGCGTTGGACCTATGCGATTGGACATCAAATAAGTCTAGCTCTGCTTGGGCACCGTCAAGAATTAAGGGGTCTGATTGGTGTACTTGTACTACATTAGCAGAGGTCGTCACTTCAGTTGCGCTTGGGGAGCTAGAGTTTTCGACAGACTTAATCCATTCAAACACCTTATCAATAAAAGCAGCGATATCTGCAAGCTTCGGTTTATACCAATTTTCCTCATCTTCCACGCGTGTGGTTTCATCAAGCATATCCGCGTATGATGCATGCAAGGTTTTGAATTCCTCAAAAAACTCATTAAACTTAGTCATATTTTCTTTCACTTCATCAATAAAGTCATTGTTTTTCATTAAGTCTTTCACAATGTTGATCCTCCTTGTAATGTGAGACACTTTTCCTTGCCTTGCTTTGCGCATTTGCGTCACGGCTTCCTCCTCCATAATTGCAACAGGTGTCTCAGATTCAGTTAATTTTTCGGCCATTGTTCAAACAATAAAGTTCCAAAAGTCTCAAAAATAATGTTTATCTCTCCTTCGAGTAATTCAGTTTCCAATAAACTTCAAAACAGTTCCTTTTCTTTTCAAACATAAACGTCGGGTTTCTTTCCAAAAAAATGTAGGCCATTTGCCGCTTCAATTGTTTGGCCGCCAATTAATTACAAAAATCATGGCGTGCAAAAATTCTTCACAAAAAACGCGAATCAAACGTCCTTTATAATAATCTTAAAGTTCTTGTCCAACGAAAAAGTAATTTATCTTCTGGCATTTCGCCGTACATACCGTCCAAACAGTGTTCCTTTGTCTTACTTTGGCGCGCACGCCGAGAGCTCCAATTATCTCCAGCGCGCAGTGCTCCGTTGTCCAAGCGTTCCAAAAGTCCTGAGTATTGCGTAATCCAAAGTTGCAGAAGTCATTTGACTAAATGTACTGGTAAAAACAGGTTTTTGCTTTTCCTTTAGCCCAAGTCCTATCTGTTTTGCCCAGAGATGAGGAGGCAGGTTTCACAGTGTCAGACTCACACTCTTAAAGATCCAAGGAGATGGTTTTGTCCATAATGATTGCCGGTTTTTATTACAAAATAAAAGAAATACAAACAAAAGGATGCAATGGTATGCAAAATGAGTAAAGTCTATGAAATAAAACAACTGTAGAGCAAAGCCAATCTTAATGCAGGTAACAGAGTATATTTCAGTCAGTTCAGCGAGTGAGTGAGCGAGCGAGGTCAAATGACTGTATCCTGCGGCCTGCTCTCCTCCAGTCATGCGTGGTTGGCATCCATTTATGCGATCACGGTGGCACCATTCACCACCTGTAGAGGGCGCAGTCTCGCAAATACAGAAAACAACAAAATATGAGCTCAAGCAAAAATAAATGTCAATGCGGCTCCTACACACAGGCATACAGTACACACATGCACACAGGCATACAGTACACACATGCACACAGGCATACACTACACACATGCACACAGCAGGCATACAGTACACACATGCACACATGCACACAGTACACACATGCACACAGGCATACACTACACACATGCACACAGGCATACAGTACACACATGCACACAGGCATACACTACACACATGCACACAGCAGGCATACACACATGCACACAGCAGGCATACAGTACACACATGCACACAGCAGGCATACAGTACACACATGCACACAGCAGGCATACAGTACACACATGCACACAGGCATACAGCACACACATGCACACAGGCATACAGTTCACACATGCACACAGCAGGCATACAGTACACACATGCACACAGGCATACAGTACACACATGCACACAGGCACACAGTACACACATGCACACAGCAGGCATACAGTACACACATGCACACAGGCACACAGTACACACATGCACACAGCAGGCATACAGTACACACATGCACACAGGCACACAGTACACACATGCACACAGCAGGCATACACACATGCACACAGCAGGCATACAGTACACACATGCACACAGCAGGCATACAGTACACACATGCACACAGGCATACAGTACATACATGCACACAGGCATACAGCACACACATGCACACAGGCACACAGTACACACATGCACACAGGCATACAGCACACACATGCACACAGGCATACACTACACACATGCACACAGCAGGCATACAGTACACACATGCACACAGACATACAGTACACACATGCACACAGGCATACAGTACACACACACACACAACACACATACAGTACACACATGCACACAGGCATACAGTACACACATGCACACAGGCATACAGGCATACAGTACACACATGCACACAGGCATACAGTACACACTTGCACACAGCAGGCATACAGTACACACATGCACACAGGCATACAGTACACACATGCACACAGCAGGCATACAGTACACACATGCACACAGGCATACAGTACACACATGCACACAGCAGGCATACAGTACACACATGCACACAGGCATACAGTACACACATGCACACAGGCATACAGTACACACAAGCACACAGGCATACACACATGCACACAGGCACACAGTACACACATGCACACAGGCATACAGCACACACATGCACACAGCAGGCATACAGTACACACATGCACACATGCACACAGTACACACATGCACACAGTACACACATGCACACAGGCATACAGTACACACATGCACACAGGCACACAGTACACACATGCACACAGGCATACAGTACACACATGCACACAGGCATACAGTACACACATGCACACAGGCATACAGTACACACATGCACACAGGCATACAGTACACACATGCACACAGCAGGCATACAGTACACACATGCACACAGGCTACAGTACACACATGCACACAGCAGGCATACAGTACACACATGCACACAGCAGGCACACAGTACACACATGCACACAGCAGGCATACAGTACACACATGCACACAGCAGGCATACAGTACACACATGCACAGGGGCGGTTTTAGGAAATCTGAGGCCCTGGGCAAGAAACAATTTTGAGGCCCCCTTTAAATGATTAATTAATAATCGATGATGTATGCAGGCAGTGGGGTAACAACGGAACCCATAAGCAAGATTATCTAGGTGGGCCCCATATTCAATCAATATTTATATAGCACATTATCATACACAACTGTCATTCAGTGTGCTAAGGAGTTCGGCTAAAGAAAAAGAAGAGAGAAAAATATATTGCTATAGATAGTAGATAACCATCACCAAAGGCAGATGAAAACAAAGATGTTTTGAAATCATACTGTTGGGGCAGGTCTTATTTGGACATCTAGCTGGCCCCAGCAGGCAGCATAATGCCACATATATGCCATTTCACCCTATCTGGATTTGACCCTAGACACTACCAGAGAAGACCTAGGCATCTAAGGATGATATTGCAGCACATCCACAATAGGCCTATATTTAGGGCCCAAGGCATTTAGTGACTTAAAGACTACCAGGACTGCTTTAAACTCAATTCTCAAAACAAAACAAAAAACCCTCACTGGTAGCCAATGAAATGACCAAATAGGCCTACTGGAGTGTTGTGAGCTCTTTTGCTATTTAGAATTCTAGCAGTAACATGTTGATAAGTTTCACCTGCCTGAGTGACTTTGGGGAATGTCTGTAAGGGCAGGCTATTACAATAGCCAACTCTGCAGGTAATAAAAGCAGAGATTAATTTCTCCCTAAGGTGACAAATGATTTAGTTGTTGATGTGAGCATTCAGCCTGCAACACGTGAGAAATAGGCAGGATAGACCCACACTCGTTCCATAAATGGGAAAAGAAGATAGAATGAGACAATTCGCGGTAGAGGGTTGATTACAAAAGAAAACATTAAAACAAATGGTGATGCGCCCCTTGAACGAAAACATAGCTCACAGCACACACCGATGAAACCACAGTCACGAGTCGACATACCACGGTGCACCATAACGCACACTGCACTCTTGAGCCAGTGAACACCCAATACAGAGGAAACGGTGACTGAAGTAGAAACTATTGTGTTTCAGAAACCGAAATTAGGCAACAAACGAGAAACAACAGGCACCTTGCGCCAACTGCGCGTGCACACATCTGTTGAATAGTTAAAAGTCCCCTCTCTAGTTCTTCTAATAACGATATCGCTCACAACTCTGAAGAGACCCAGCTTGCTTCGTGACGCGATATAACAGCTAGACTATAGCCAGACTTCCGTCATGCTGGAAATAAATGCAGCAAACCGACATGGATTTGACTAGTTACACCGAATGACAACAATGCGTGAATGAAGTACATGATACGATATCAAAATTGTGCTGCGGCGGACATAATGATTGAAAGGAAGAAACCCCTACCGTGCCTTCTTTGTAGCTTCTGTACAACATCTTCTGAATATCCATTATGTTCATGCTAGCACTGGCGATTGAAGTGACTGTCTTTGAAGTATGGGAGCGCGGAGCACAAAGTAACGCAGGGCAATTTGTAACACGGACTTTTTATCAAGATGCACAAATCATGTTCTGCCTACTTCCATAAACAAGGTCAAGAAGGCATGCGAACGACTGAGTTTTCACTGACAAACCATGACTTAATGTGGCTTATTATCAAGAAAGGGCAAGCTGCCTCCCACGCGTCAGGGCCGAATCAGGTCTCTGGGGGCAGGCTGACATTCGAAATAACGGTAGACGGTAGACCGTTGATGCACTGGCGCTCTCTCCAAACAGCCAAGACTGTATTAGGCTACTACCGGTTTAATATATCCCACAATTCAATGCCGCAATGTACAAAAATAAATAAAAGAAAATCCACAAAAATATCTTAATTTCTATTTGAAACATTTATTTGTATAATTCTACCACCCATATCACCTACAGTTGCTAAAAGTAGCCAACCGTTAATTTTCTTGTGGCATAATGTTGAGTTCAAATTTAAGTCCCACCGTCGTGCTGAAGTGTGCCACTGGCTATATAAATACCGTGCCTTTCTCATTTAAAATGTAATGAATATGACATGTGCGAGATTTTTCATCTTGCATTAGTGAGGTCTTGTAAGTATTGTAGGAACCGCTGCTGTGCACTAGGGGGCCCCGTGTTGTGAGTTAGGGCCCCGAGTGCCTGGACTTTCCCTCTACATGGAATTGATATGGTGGACGACGGGGCCCCTGAAAGTTCGGGGCCCCGGGCAATTGCCCGACCTTGCCCAGTGGTAGAACCGCCCCTGCACATGCACACAGCAGGCATACAGCACATGCAATAATCCAGGTGTCAAATGACATTTTTCTGTGTGGAGCCTGAGGTGCTGTGTGTGTGTGTGTGTCAGGCATGAAAATCCCTCACCTTTCGGCGAAATTCGCCGTTTTGAAATCAAAATGGGTCATTTCTGTGAATCGTGTAGATCCGAGGAGAAAATTTTAGGGAGGGGGGGGGTCGAGCGAGGAGAAAAGTGTAGCGCCAACTTACTGTGTCATTGTGTAGCGCTCTACCGCAGAAAACCTTAAATACAATTTAAGGAGAGATTCCACAACTGACAGTGACGTTCGACAAATCACAGCATTTGTTGCTGTCGGCACAGCCAATACGTGAACGAGCTCAATCTAAGCTCAATACTTATCTTTGAAAGCGTTTTAAACAGGTGAAGCTTTGGTCTGCGGGGCTGGCGTGGTTGTATCAAATATCTTTCTTTTTAATTCTAGAACATCTCTGGTTATAAGAAAATGTCCAAACGATCTGTCACAGATAGTCTACACGTTTCCCAGAGAGGTAGCTATTTGAGA
>NC_085862.1:7260490-7267990 GCF_034702125.1 Engraulis encrasicolus | reverse complement strand
CTTTTGTGAAGAAAATTAACCGTTTGGCCAATTGTGTTTGGTAGGCGATAGTCTGTGTTAAGAGTTTAGAAAAAGTATCCATAGTATGGGTAAGCGCTTGTTAGCAATTGAAAAAAACTGTAACAACTAGTTTCAAGAAATGCATCCCAGAAGTCACCACTAAAGTAGAAAAATCCTTTTAAAGGTAAAGTACTTTGTGTACCACAACAACGGGCCACTAGTTGGCCCGGATTATATAGTTAATCTGATAGTGCAGATTCTAAACTTTACAATGATACCTTACCTAACAGGTAAGTACTGTAGGCCTATGTGATGAATCTGTGGACTTTTGTATGTGCTAACTTCTTTAACCCATTTTGTCCTAAGCCCTTTTTGGGAAAGGGTGTCCTCTACCTATTAAACCCTAAATATCTCAGCCTCCAAAGCACATACAGACATGAAATGAGTTGCGTTTAAAAGCTACCTTCATTACCCACATTTTTAATCAAACAGCTCAAATCTCAAGAACCTGAATGCAGCGTATCTCCAGGACCCAATGGGTTAAGTAGAAAACAGAGAAATCAGACAGAGAAAAGTTTCTCCTGTTGATAGAGAAGTCATGAACTTAGCCCCATTCAAAGACAACTTGTTAGCTTTTAGATGGACCAATACTTTCTGTTAAGCATTACTGTTCTGCGAAGCATTCAGTGGCTTCTCCAAGATCTCAACTTGTAGCCTACATTTTGCAACAAAGAAAGAAAAAAAGAATATCACCAAAAAATGAAGGGGAAAAAAACCCCAACAATCCTGTGATGCTACGGGATTCGGGGGTGTGAAAAATGAGGGATGGTAGTTACATGGTAATGACATTTTTCACAGAAACGCCACTACATGCCCTACCTACACTCACCTACACTCGCCTACATGCACAGACACTTTCATTCAGACACTGACACACACGCGCATGCGCACGCAGCACCTGTAGCCTTCCAAACATTCCTTCAGTAGAAGTTTCTTTTTACCGCGGTTAGCGCGAGATGACACACACGCACAGTAACATGTACATTTTGTTTAAACATTCATTTACTCATCATCTTAGCGAGCAACGCGGTACCCGTTGTCTTAGCTCCATAGATCCACACGCATTTCAATAACATCACGCTACATTCAAACATTCCGCTCCACTCACATTCTGGTGCGTCAGCAATTGGGTCCGGGGGGAAACCAGAGCCTCTCGGAACCAAAGTTTTTAAACACTGATCTGGCAGTGTTGAGAACGTTCGGCACCCGGAAGTGAAATGTTTTGAGTAAATATTATTATATCTCTTTATTGCAAACATGTAGGAATGTCATTATTGTTTATGTCTTTTGTAATATTTTTATTGTTGGTTTGGGAATATTGTGATATTTTGTATGGGGATTTGAAAGTGTGTTTTTAATACTTTTTGTAACTTTATTTTCCTATTGGTTGAATAGTGAACCAATCAGCAGTAAGTGGAAGATTGTACGCTCTTTAAAAGGGCAGGCCTTTCTCATTCTGGGGAGAGAGAGTGAGGTTGACACACGCTTGCTGCGAGGCTGTGTTAGAAAGAAAGTAAGTGCAAGGAAGTTTGTATCTTGAAAGTATTTTGTTATAGTTGAAATTTAAGTTGCCTGATTGAGGCCGGTTTTCTTTTTCGTTTATTCAGTTTTTGTTTATCATATTTTTGTATCACTTCCGCACTGTAAATAAATTCGCACCCGTATCCACGATATTTTCAGTTGCCAAGTTTCCGTCTTCTTTTAACCGCTATTTGTGAGGGCCAGTCCTGACATGAGTTGGGGGTAGAGAAGCCCCTTTCTCACAAGTGGTGTTCAGAAGTGGTGACAGTGGCGCCTAAGAAGATCGGGAAGAAGACGACAGCAACAGGCAGACGGGTTCAGCCTAAACGCAGTATGGCGTATCGACGCCTACCCCAAGATGGTGTGGAGGACGTGACTGTAGAAGAGGTGGAGGAGCATGATGCTGGTAAGAAGACCGAAGGAGCCATGGGCGGAGCCACGGGAGGAGCCACGGGAGGAGCCATGGGCGGAGCCATGGGCGGAGCAGATGGGGTGCCACAGACCCTGGACATGAACGCGCTGTACAGTCTGCTGCAGAAGTCTATGCTGGCCCAGCAAAGTGAGGCGCAGAAGCAAGAATCAAGATGGCGCAGCGTCCAGATTCAGCTCAACAATGTGTACGACGAGCTTGACAGATATCGTCGAAAGGCAAGTGAGTGGCAGCATCGGCAGCCAGATGATGACGGCGGTGGGGCTCTACTACAGCGGAGACCTCAACACAACCCAGTGGGGCCACCACCAGGTTTCCCGGTACCGGCAGCAGCAGCAGCACCTGCAGTAGAAGCTCCAGCACCCGTCGCAGCAGCACCCGTCGCAGCAGTGGCGCCAGCAGCAGTGGAAGCTCCAGCACCAGCTGCAGCAGCACCGACGCAGCCTCCAGCACAGCAAGTAGCACCACCCTCTACATTGGGCCCAGCCGCACTGACTCCTGTTTCCTGGACAAGGGCAGCAGTGCCAAAGCTGGAAGAAGGAGATGATATTGAACAGTATCTGACAACGTTTGAAAGACTTGCCGTGGCCTACAGGTGGCCGAGAGCAGACTGGGCCATCTACCTGGTCCCATACCTGACGGGACGGGCCCGAGCAGCATATGTCGCGATGGACATGAACGAAACATTGGACTACGACAAAGTGAGGGCAGCAATCCTCAGCAAATATGAAATCAACGGCGAGACGTACCGGCAGCGTTTCCGGGAGCCAGATGTCCGAGGAGAGGAGACCCCTCGGGAGATGTACAACCGACTGATGGACCTGTACAAGAAAAGGTTGAGACCGGCAGGAAAGACTGTGGAGCAGATTGGAGAAATCCTGGTCCTGGAGCAGTACCTGCGCACCCTAGCTCCTGAAATCCGGGTCTGGGTCAAGGAGCATAACCCAGCCACGGGCCAGCAGGCAGCGGAACTCGTGGAGGCGTTCCTGGCAGCTCGACCGGGTCCGAAGGTGTTCCGGAGCCAGAACTACAACCGACCAGCCAGCAATGGTAAGTCTGGGGTTCCTGGTGGGGGAGTTGGTCCTAGGGGGTTAGGTCAGGTTAGGCCACCGCACCACACCTACACTTCCCCTTACACCCCATCACCTAGGCCTCCTACACGCCCCTACACACCACCACCTAGACACCCGGCACCCGCAGCTACCACACAGAGGCCGCCTTTCACATGCCATAACTGTGGTAAACCTAACCACATTGCCAGAGACTGCCCAAACAGAAAAGCTCAGGGGTCCAGTTTTTGTAATGTCCCAAGAGCTGATGATGTGATGTCCAAAGTGCGGACGATCCCGGTATCTGTAAAAGACAAACCCACATTTGCTATACTTGACACTGGCAGCACACACACCCTAGTCCAGCCACACCTGATCGATAAGTCAGCTGTATTGAGTACAGAGCAACTTAGGGTGTGTTGTGTGAATGGAGACGAGCATGTGTACCCTGTGGCAGATATTTGTCTTGAGGTTCAGGGGCAAGCCTTTTTGTTGAGGGCAGGCCTAGTACAAGGATTACGGTATCCTGTAGTGCTGGGTCAGGATGTCCTTATTTTGCCTGAGCTGGTGTTGTCATCAGTGCCTGTTAGCATGGTCGTCACAAGGGCCATGGCTAAGCAGTTTGCTGAGGAGGACGCTCAGGAAGAGGCACAGAAGCAATTGTGTGAGGTGTTGCCCTATAGTCAATGTGACATTGATTCCCCTGTTGCTACAAGAATGCCCAAGACACGTAGACAACGTAGACGGGCTAAGCTGCAGGGCACAGCAGATAAGGTTGTCAGCCAGTTGCCAAAACCTGTTGATGAAGATGTGTGGAAGCCTCCCCATAACCTTAGTGATCTGCAGAAGAATGATGACTCTTTGAAGGAGGCATTTGCTAAAGTGACAGAAATTGATGGTGTGCAAACTGGTGTGGCTAAGGAGCTAACTGGTGAATACTACTTTGTGAGAGATGACCTATTGTACCACCAACCTGAAGATGGCAGTGTAGAGCAGGTGGTTGTGCCAAAATGTCTGAGAGACAGAGTGCTCAGTCTCGGGCATGATATACCCTGGGCGGGGCATTTGGGTACTGTTAAGACCCTGGAGAGAATTGCACAACGCTTTCACTGGCCTGGGCTCTACACTGATGTACAGAAATACTGTCGCACATGTCCTACCTGTCAACTCACTAGCAAACACAAAGCTAAACCCTCCCCTCTGCAACCACTTCCCATCATAGGCGTTCCATTTCAGAGGATAGGGATGGATATTGTAGGTCCCTTGGAAAGAACCAGGTCAGGGCACAGATTCATTTTAGTCATGTGTGATTATGCCACACGTTACCCGGAAGCATTCCCCCTTCGAAAGATAACGGCAGGGTCAGTTGCAAGAGCACTGTTACAACTGATTTCACGTGTAGGCATACCCCATGAAATTTTGACAGACCAAGGCACCGCATTCTTATCCAAGACACTTAGACAAGTGTATAGTTTGCTGGGGATTAAGGGGATACGGACCACTCCCTACCACCCCCAGACTGATGGGCTGGTGGAACGATACAACCAAACCCTGAAGTCAATGCTGCGAAAGTTCGTGGCAGAGAACGGCAAAGACTGGGACCAGTGGTTGCCATACCTCCTTTTCGCCTATAGGGAGGTACCACAGGCTTCCACTGGTTTCTCCCCATTTGAGTTGCTGTATGGACGCCAGGTCCGGGGCCCATTGGACCTACTCCGTGATGCCTGGGTGACCCCAAAACCCCAGGAGCCAGACAGCGTGCTCTCCTACGTCCTGAGGATCCAGGAGAAGATGGGGCAGATGGCCAGCTTGGTGGAGGAGAACATGACCAAGGCCCAGCAGACCCAGGCACGCTGGTATGACCAGAGAGCGAGGCAGAGGAGCTTCACACCCGGGCAGCAGGTTCTCTTGCTGTTGCCAACGACAGAGAACAAGTTGCTGGCCCGCTGGCAAGGTCCCTACACCGTGACACGTCAGCTGGGGCCGGTGACCTACGAGGTGGAGATGCCGGGACGACGAAAGAACAAGCAGGTCTTCCACATTAACCTGCTAAAGGAGTGGCATGAGCGGGGGACGCCCAGCCTGCAGCTCCTGGTGCAGGACGTGGAGGGTGACGTGGAGCCGCAGGAGCAGTTCTTCCCTGCAGCTGCCGCCCCAACCGACCCGGATGTCTCCCACCTGACAGCGCAGCAAGCAGAGGAGTTGCGGGCCATCATCCCGCCTGGGCTGTTTTCCGAGCAGCCTGGGCGCACTTCGTTGGTGGAGCATGACCTCCAGCTTAAAGACACTAATCCAGTGCGGCAGAGGATGTACCGCATCCCAGAGCGGTTGCTTCCCGCTCTGCAGGAGGAGCTGGATGTAATGAAGCAGCTGGGGGTCATCGAGCGGTCCAGCAGCAGCTGGAGCAGTCCCGTGGTGCTGGTCCCAAAGAAGGATGGCAGCATCCGCTTTTGCATCGATTTTAGACAATTGAACTCTCAGTCCACATTCGATGCCTACCCAATGCCCAGACTGGACGATTTGATCGAGGGGCTTGGGAGGGCGTCGTACATCACGACCCTTGACCTCTGCAGGGGTTATTGGCAGGTGCCGATGGCCGAGGGGGCAAAACAGTACACCGCCTTCCGCACCCCTCAAAGCCTGTACCAATTCACAACCATGCCCTTTGGCCTGCAGGGGGCACCGGCGACCTTCCAAAGACTCATGGACCATGTCCTGGAGGGCATGGGGGGCTTCGCCGCCGCTTACCTCGACGACGTCGTGGTATGGAGCGCCACCTGGGGGGAGCACCTCCAACACCTGACCCAGGTGTTCCAGCGCATCAGCGAGGCGGGCCTGACCGTCCACCCCAAGAAATGTTCCCTGGCCCAGCAGGAGGTCCGTTACCTGGGCCACATCATTGGCAATGGGGTCATCAAGCCGCAGAAGGACAAGGTCGAGGCGGTCCGAGACTGCCCGCGACCACGGACCAAGAAGGACGTCCGCTCTTTCCTGGGCCTTGCCGGGTGGTATCGGAGGTTCATTCCGAACTTCGCTGCCCGGGCTGCACCCCTCACTGACCTGACTCGCAAGTCGGGGTCTACAACGGTGGAGTGGGGGGAGGTGCAGGAGCAGGCCTTCCAGGATTTGAAAGGGGCTCTCATTTGTGAGCCTGTGCTGCAGAGCCCAGACTTTGAACAGACCTTTACGGTGCAAACCGATGCCTCTGGTGTTGGGCTGGGGGCAGTCCTTCTCCAGGGGGAGGCAGAGCAGCAGAGGCCGGTGGCTTACATCAGCCGAAAGCTTTTCCCCCGAGAAACAAGGTACTCGGTGGTGGAGCTTGAGTGCCTTGCCGTGAAATGGGCGCTAGAGACTTTCAAGTACTATCTGCTGGGAAGAGACTTTTTGCTAGAGACTGACCACAGAGCGTTGCAATGGTTTGGACGAATGAAAGACTCTAATGCACGTATTACACGTTGGTTTCTGTCTTTGCAACCCTTCAGGTTCACCGTGAAATACAGGGCAGGGGTGGAAAACCCGGTAGCCGACTTCCTGTCTCGCCAGGATGGCGAGCCAACCGAAGGGGGAGGAAATGTGAAAAATGAGGGATGGTAGTTACATGGTAATGACATTTTTCACAGAAACGCCACTACATGCCCTACCTACACTCACCTACACTCGCCTACATGCACAGACACTTTCATTCAGACACTGACACACACGCGCATGCGCACGCAGCACCTGTAGCCTTCCAAACATTCCTTCAGTAGAAGTTTCTTTTTACCGCGGTTAGCGCGAGATGACACACACGCACAGTAACATGTACACAATTGTCTAAGCATTCATTTACTCACCATCTTAGCAAGCAACGCGGTACCCGTTGTCTTTGCTCCATAAATCCACACGCATTTCAACAACATCACGCTACATTCAAACATTCCGCTCTACTCACATTCTGGTGCGTCAGCAATTGGGTCCGGGGGGAAACCAGAGCCTCTCGGAACCAAAGTTTTTAAACACTGATCTGGCAGTGTTGAGAACGTTCGGCACCCGGAAGTGAAATGTTTTGAGTAAATATTATTATATCTCTTTATTGCAAACATGTAGGAATGTCATTATTGTTTGTGTCTTTTGTAATATTTTTATTGTTGGTTTGGGAATATTGTGATATTTTGTATGGGGATTTGAAAGTGTGTTTTTAATACTTTTTGTAACTTTATTTTCCTATTGGTTGAATAGTGAACCAATCAGCAGTAAGTGGAAGATTGTACGCTCTTTAAAAGGGCAGGCCTTTCTCATTCTGGGGAGAGAGAGTGAGGTTGACACACGCTTGCTGCGAGGCTGTGTTAGAAAGAAAGTAAGTGCAAGGAAGTTTGTATCTTGAAAGTATTTTGTTATAGTTGAAATTTAAGTTGCCTGATTGAGGCCGGTTTTCTTTTTCGTTTATTCAGTTTTTGTTTA
>NC_085862.1:7237990-7245490 GCF_034702125.1 Engraulis encrasicolus | reverse complement strand
TATGTCTGTATGGGAAAGCAAGAAATGTAATTTCAAATTCTTTGTATGACCAGTGCATGTAAAGAAATTGACAATAAACCTACTTGACTTGACTTGACTTGACTTGACTTCTGGGGCACCATACCAGGCAGGCCCATTGGTGTAATAGACAGAGCGCACCGACAATCTTATTGATGTCCACTCCATCATATTGCCTTCCTCTTCGGGAAGCGGACTCTATTGGTACCCACTCCATTCCACTCAAGGCTGTATTACTGCACGGGTCTACCGGGCCCAGGCCCAGGGGCCCAAGAGTCAAGGGGGCCCTGAAGGTCAAGCCTCTATATTTCCATTCTCATATTGTGTTAAAAATCAAACTTTTAACCGAACTCCTGAAACCCCAACACCATAGGATCTCAAACATCTTTTCTAAAACCCTGTATCCCGGGTCCTTTGCCGGCCCTTCCCCATCTCTCTCTCTCCCCACTCGCTTCCTGTCACCACCTTCACTGTCCTGTCATTAAAAAAAAAGTAAAAAAAAAAAAAAAAATAGAAACATCAATTGAGGGGGGGCTTTCTTATTGTCTGACCCAGGGGCCCCTGGAGGGGGGCCTTTCTTATTGTCTGGCCCAGGGGCCCGTGGAGGGGGGCCTTTCTTGTGGCCTGGCCCAGGGGCCCGTGGAGGGGGGCCTTTCTTGTGGCCTGGCCCAGGGGCCCGTGGAGGGGGGCCTTTCTTGTTGTCTGGCCCAGGGGCCCGTGGAGCCGTAATCTGTCCCTGATTCCACTGGCCCCGACTCCGTTTTACTGGGACCCCACCTCACTTTACTAGCCCCCTTCTCATCAGTCGGTTCTCGCAGATAAATGAAATCAGCTGGCCAGCTCATCATGCACATACTAGTATATATTATGGATAGGGATGCACAGATACACATTTTTTCACTTCCGATCCGATCCCGATATCTTAATTTCGATATCTGCCGATACCGATACTACTCTGATCCAATACCAAAATCACATATATGCATGGGTTTCAACTTGACGTTGGCCCAAGCAGACTATTTGGTCAGAAAAGGGAGTCAGAAGAACAGGAAACTAATTAATAAGTAAAAAGTAACAAGTAAAAAAGTAACAATCTCATCCTGAAAACTAATACGCAAGTGAAATTAACATTACACCTGGCTCAATGTCAGTATCAGGAAAATTCCGATACTTTGGGAAAATTCAGATCCGATCCGATCTCTGAATTATGTCGATATCTGAACCCGATACCGATGCAACGATACCGATATCCCATCCCTAATTATGGACAGTAAAGGTATGCATGCAGAAACGAACGAACGAACGCACACACGTACGCATGCACGCACGCGCGCACGCACGCACACACGCACGCACACACATCCCACCCACAGTGTACATGAAGAAATGAATGCAAGGCACGCACACGCACATGCACGCATGCGCACACGCGTGCGCGCGCACACACGCACACACGCACACACGCACGCACACACACACACACACACACACACACACACACACACACACACGCACACACTCACACACACGCACACACTCACACACACATATCCCACCCCCCACCCTCTGTGGTGGGTTTCCAGCGGCCACCTGCATAGCTGTGGTCTTGGGGTGACATGAATGACTCTACTCTACTCTGCTCAGCTCTGCTCTGCACCACATGTGGCTGGACTGGGGCCAAATTCCCCTAGAACAGGGGTTCCCAAACTTCTTTCCCTGCGCACCCCCTTGTACATTTCAATGTGGTTTGCGCCCCCTGAGCGAATATTTTGGTGTGCTGATGGCCACACAAGTATGGATTCACTGCTCATTTACTGCATATTAAGCAGTTTTTGGGGAATCCTCTTTTCCAATAGCCTTTGAATTAAACTACACTTCAGATGGACCCTTCCAGCATACAATGCTCCATACAATTAAAAACTACTTAATGTTCATTAATACTGGATAAAAACTACCATATCCGCGCTTGCGCACCCCCTTAAGGCGGGCCGCGCACCCCAGTTTGGGAAACCCTGACCTAGAACTACTTTACGGCTTCACTGGAGTCCAGAGGAGAGGGGGAGGAGGAAGAGGAGATGGGGGGACAAGAGGAGGAAGAGGAGGAAGGAGAGTAGGAAGAGGAGAAAGGAGAGCAAGAAGAGGTGGAGGAGGAGAAGGAGGAGGAGGAGGAAAAGGTGGAGGAGGAGAAGAGAAGAAGGAGGAGGAGGAGGAAGGGGAGGAGGAGGAGGATGAGGAGAAAGGAGAGGAGGAAGAGATGGAGGAGGAGAAGGAGGAGGAGGAGGAGGAAAAGGTGGAGGAGGAGAAGAGAAGAAGGAGGAGAAGGAGGAGGAGGAGGGGAGGAAGGAGAGGAAGAAGAGGAGAAAGGAGAGGAGGAAGAGGTGGAGGAGGAGAAGGAGGAGGAGGAGGAAAAGGTGGTGGAGGAGAAGAGAACATGGAGGAGAAGGAGGAGGAGGAGAAGAGAAGAAGGAGGAGAAGGAGGAGGAAAAGGTGGAGGAGGAGAAGAGAAGAAGGAGGAGGAGTTGGGAGGAGGAGGAGGAGGAAGAAGATAAAGGGATGATGAGGAAAATAAGAAGGCCAACCCTAGAGGTGAGCCTGGAGGATGACACCACTACAATACCAATACTACTGCTTCTACTACTACTATAACTACTGTTACAAATATTGATAGAACATCGTAATAGTAATAATAATAATTTTACCTGTCCAGGGACTGCAGATGGAAATTTGTTATATAGCTATAATCTGGCACAAGCCATCTTTTTACTTCTGTAAACAATGTCTATTGTGCATGGTCCCTGCTGAACTAAACTAAATAAACTAAACTAAACTAAACTAAACTAAACAACTGGTCATTCTTGTAATTCAACAGGGTACTGGAGTCTTGTAAGTCTACAACTGCTATTTTGATGACTAATGACAATAATAATCTAGTATTAATAACAACAGGCAGCCCACTGACACAGGCATGCAGGGTACTGCAGTACAACTAGTCGATCTTGTAATTCAACAACTGCCACTCGGATGACTAATGACAATAATAATGTATTGATAATAATAACAGGCTGAGGCCAAGGCTAGGGCCAGCCATTCAGGACGGCCAGGGTCAGATCTAAATATTTTGGGGCCCCTCAGATATCCACATAAAGGAGGAGCCGAATTCTGAGGACGGGCAGCTGAGCGGCGACGCCACGCTCAACGCCTGCGACCTGTCCAACCTACTCGTCCAATTGGGCGACGAGGACTCTGAAGGGGTGGGGCCGGAGAGCAAGAGGCTACGCCGGGTGGCATGCACGGGCCCCAACTGCAAGGAGTATATATCTACTGTCAATGACGGGCCCCAACTACAAGGAGTATATCTACTGTCAATGACGGGCCCCAACTGCAAGGAGTATATCTACTGTCAATGACGGGCCCCAACTACAAGGAGTATATCTACTGTCAATGACGGGCCCCAACTGCAAGGAGGCCGGGTGGAAGTGAGAGACACAGTTGACATCGGCATGCGGTACTGGAGTACAACTAGTCGTTCTTCTAATTCTATAACTGCCACTCGGATGACTAATGATAATAATAATCTCGTAATGATAATAACAGGCAGCTCATTGACGCGGGCCAGGGTCGAGGCATTCAGGATGGCCAGGGGCAGATCTAGCCATTTTGGGGCCCTGGGCGAAATATAAACATGGGGCCCTCAAAAGTCCTTTAAAATTCCAGTTGCCATGGAAGTAGTCAGGGTGCTATTTTAGTCTTTTGTCTCATGTACAGTATATCTTTGATTGCTTCACATAAGTGACAAATTAAGATCAGGCTTACTTTTTCTGTGTTTATTGCAACTGGTGTGACAGTTGGGGGGGCTCTATGGAGGACAGATTTGGTGGGGGCCCTAGGCAATGGCCTCGGTTTGCCTAATGTAAAGTCCGTCTCTGAAGATGGCACCTCTGTGGAGGTGTGGGTGGGCCACTGGAATGCAGAGGGGGCCTCTTCAAAAACACACTCTCTCCTGTCTGCCCTCATCTCACTCCCTCTCCATACCTCCCTCATCCCTCTCTCTCTCTCTCACTCATTTTCCCTCTCTCCCTCATCCCTCTCTCTCTCTCTCACTCATTTTCCCTCTCTCCCTCATCCCTCTCTCCTCCCTCCCTCATCCCTCTCTCTCCATCCCTGCCTCATCCCTCTTTGTCTCTCCATACCTCTCTCATCCCTCTCTCCCTCTTTCTCTCTCTCTGTCTCCTCCTCCCCTCATCCCTCTCTCTCCCTCCCTCATCCCCCCTCTCTCTCTATCTCTCTCTCTCATTATCCCTTTCTCCCTCCCCCATCTTTCTCACCATCTGTCACTCCTATCCCTCCATCCTCCCCTCCATCAGCCACCCGTGAAAAGCACACGGCTGTTTTTACTTTGGAGGAGGTCTGCAAAGTCCAATGCCAGTGTTCCATCTCTGAGAAGCAGGAAGAGAGGTCGCGGACAGAACATAAATCCGATTGGCCGATGGCGTGTAAGCCTCCTTTGTGATTGGTTGTGACTGAGGAGGCCAGCCTTACGACCAGAGGAAAGGTGTGACATGGATGGACGCTCTGATTCCTTTGGGTTTTCTCTCATAATAAGGCGGCCGGTGAGATATGGCTGACAGGTCGTAGGTGCCACGGCCTGCAGCAGACGCTTCCACAGGCTATTTAAGGAAGGCTTCTGTCAACGTGGCTCTGCCGTAAACGACGTAAAATAAACATATAGTCTGTCGCCTGGAGACCACATGACCATTGGTATAGAGAGGGATATAAATACAGTCTGTGTGTCCATATACATTTTAGCCACACAGAAATGTAAATAAACGCAAAACCTCAACCCAGACAGATGCTTTTGTTATTGTGGAAACAGAGAGTTGATGTGTGAGTTATTAAAGGGCTGAGCCAGACAGAGGCTATGCAAGCTGTGACTTCAAAGACGTCCCCTCATGCTGTGCTTTTTCTAAAGACCCATAATGTGCTCTTGCAGTATATACAGTGCAGACTACTCATTAGAGATGGCAAAAGTAAAAGTAAACGTAAAAAAGCAACAGCTTCCTAGCTCCAACACAGGTAACTTATCTGAGTAACCAGTAGTCTGATTATCTTTGAGTTTCAAATCTCGTACCGAAATGTTAGTCTGACAAGAAGATAACGAATAACGTTTCTCAAACGGCACGGCTAACCCGCCTCCCTTGGTTTGCTATTGGTCGAGGCCAGGAAAGACTGTGCCTAAGTTTAAACGATTTTCTTAGTCCCATTAGAATGTCTCTGCTTAAACCACATCACTGCATTCTACATGCTTCTACCCAGGGCCGTTGGAGCTGCTCAAAGTTGACCGGTTCCCCGTTCCCGGCAAAAGTGGGTGGAGGTCAGGATTTCTCCGTGGCCGACTTGAGTCAACACTGAAGTTAACTTACAAACTTAAGGCCTTGTGCACGGTCATAGTGGTATATCCCTGGCTATCCCAGGCTATCCCTGACAGCAGGGCAACTTACTTATTTGTGTGTAGCTGGCTGCAATGTTTTGCACTGTACTTTGTTGAGTAGAACTAGGAGGGCGGTGCTATGGGAAATGCATGCATGATGTGGAGGGGTAATTCATATAATTGCTGCTGCACTAGCAGAGATTCTAGGAGTATTACCCAGTGAGTGCGTTACAATATGCAACCTTGCCTCCTCCACTTGCGCTTGTCTCCTCGTCTCGCCTCCTGGCCCCTCTTCCGTGGAGAAAATGATAACGTTTCCCAGCTGTCAGCTTAGCCACAACAACTTTTGAGGGACTGTTTTTCATTCACCATCCCAATTGCAAATGAGAAAAAGACTCTACAATTGAGCTTTTGCAAGATATTGAAATATAATACTGTTGTCAGTGATGTCATCATGACATATTACTTGTACGAGGAGTCAAGCTAGTGGAGGAGGCAAGTGGAGGAGGCAAGGTCGCATATTGCAACGCACTCAGTGTCTCTGAACTAGGAGGGCTGTACAATGGGAAATGCACTAGGCGCTAGGAGGGCAGTGGGACTATGGGAAGTGTATGCATGATGTGGAGGGCGGTAACGCACACACACACACACACACACACACACACACACACACACACACACACACACACACACACACACACACACACACACACACACACTCACACACACACGCACACGCACACGCACACGCACACGCACACACACACACACACACACACAAATATGTGTGCGGGTCATGTGGGCTTATGTAAAGACGTGTATGTACACACGGAAACACACGCAACCACACACACAGATGTGTATAATGTACACAAACAGAAAAACACACAACCACACACACACACACACACACACACACACACAGGGCCCCCAAAAGTATCGTCCATCCCATACATGAGGAAAACAAGCATTGAAGCTCTACACCAGTGATTCTCAAACTATGGGCCGGGTGCCCACTGGTGGGCCCTGAAGGTATTCCAAGTGGGTCTTGAAATCACTTTCAAAAAATTATAATCATATTTTGGTGTGTGTTGCTGTTGATTTATTTGAGTTTTATTGTTAATCGAGTCAGAGGTGGGCCCCGAACATTTGTGACAATTTCGAGTTGTCCCCAAGTTGGAAAAGTTTGGGAACCCCTGCTATACACAAACTGTCCTGACCTACTTTCTTTCAACCGTCTCTCTTCTCTTCTCTTCTCTTCTCTTCTCTTCTCTTCTCTTCTCTTCTCTTCTCTTCTCTTCTCTTCTCTTCTCTTCTCTTCTCTTCTCTTCTCTTCTCTTCTCTTCTCTTCTCTTCTCTTCTCTTCTCTTCCTGGGAACTTCAGGCCTGCATATGAGATCATACCCCCCTAAGACCCCTAAGACTGGTCCTGTTGATAAAACAAGGCGGATCTGCTGAACATGAAGCTCGAAGGAGAAGAACAAACATGCAAAGACAAAGCGCGGGAGAGTGGGAAGGGAAGAGAGCTTAGGAGTTGAAAACAATGTTTTGTCCTCTTTTTTTCACTCCCATCCCTTCTTCCCTCTTGTCATTCTTCACCCTGAGCGTGTGTGTGTGTGTGTGTGTGTGTGTGTGTGTGTGTGTGTGTGTGTGTGTGTGTGTGTGTGTGTGTGTGTGTGTGTGTGTGTGTGTGTGTGTGTGTGTGTGTGTGCTATGCTTGTGTGTCTGTGTGTCCATGAGAGGATATCTTTCCCAGCATGTGCCTATGATCGACACATCTGGCTCCAAGTCTCTCTCTCTGTGAAGGTGAACCAATAAGCATTGACAAGGAGTTCATAATAAGAAGGTAAACAGCATCCCTGATGAGGTCATCAAGCAGGGACAGGCCCCTGGTGAGGTCACCAAGCGGGGACAGCATGGGTTGAGGGGACCCACTAGTTTGACGCCTTCTCGGTACTTACGTGGTACGTCACATGGTAATCAAACATTTCAAACAAGCGATTTAAGGTTAGGATTAGGTTTAAGGTTAAGGTTAGGGTTAGGGTTAAGGTTAG
>NC_085862.1:7222990-7232990 GCF_034702125.1 Engraulis encrasicolus | reverse complement strand
ACTGAATGTGGAAACAAACATATAACCACAAAGAGAAAGAAAAAGAGAGAGAGAGAGAGAGAGAGAGAGAGAGAGAGAGAGAGAGAGGGAGAGAGAGACAGAGAGAGAGAGAGAGAGAGAGAGAGAGAGAGAGAGAGAGAGAGAGAGAGAGAGAGAGAGAGAGAGAGAGAGAGAGAGAGAGAGAGAGAGAGAGAGTTAGAACCCCATGCCCATATGTGATCCAGTCTGTGGGCCAAGCGTTTGCACTGCTCCCCAAAACCACAAAGTTATTACGCTTTTACACTGATTACACACAGACACAGACGCAGACGCAGACGCAGACGCAGACACACACACACACACACACACACACACACACACACACACACACACACACACACACACACACACACACACACACACACACACACACACACACACACACACATTCGACTGAAACAATACTGAGGTAGATTGAAACACAAAACACATAGCAATACAAACAACATTGGACAGAACAAACAGCATTTGCAGGGGCCTTTGCTTTGCTGGGCACACACATCTGAACCCCCGCCACACCATTACACACACAGACACACACATGTACGCACGTACACACACACACACACACACGCAGCTACGCACACACACGCACACACATCTAAGACACCCCCCCAAATCCCCCCTAAGGTTAGGCTGGCTGCCAGGCTTGCCCCCCTCACGAAAATAGGGGGACTGAATGCAAACCAGAAACCGCTAGTCCCCCCCCCCAACCCGGACCCTGGGCCCCCACCCCCAGCAAAGTCAGCAAAACCACATCTGCTCAGCAGTACCAGGGTTCAAGGGGAGAATGCAGAGCAATGGCCACAGAAAGGATCACAGTGTTGCATAGCGTTTCATTTGAAATCTAATGCCCACTAAAGCAAAGCACTATGGGATAGGTCTTCACGTTCTACTGTACTTCCCCAACCAAATGTTACATACAGATGACGATCAGCTGTACTGCGGACTACTACGTACAGTACTGTATGTGGGTCATAGGTGAAGGGTCATGCTCAAGGGTCATGGTCACTACACACACACACACACGCTCGCGCACGCACGCACTCATAGCTCTCAATATGGGCACACATTGACACTTACTTCTACAAAGCATGGGGCAAACTTTTTGTTTTTCTTTATAAAAAGCATGAAAAAGATTAAAACCGTAATAACAACACTCAAAGCTCTATATTCACGAATAGGAAACAGGAGGAGGAAAGGGAAGGTGAAGTATCAAAAAGCTGACTGAAAACATTAGCAGCTATCTCTGAAACTGACTGTTCTGCCAATTTCAGAGTTAAATGCTGTTTTAGATGAGAGTAAATATCTCTTTAATTTTATTTAAATATTTTCAAAACAGTTTTTTCACAGCCACAGGATGTTTGATGAAAAAAGTCCAAAATGAAGATAAACATATACCGTACGTACAATTCCAATCATTCTACATGCTACACTTTTAATGTGTAAAATCACTACCATCATTGCACATAATAGTTTTTTGATAACTTATAATTGACTCTGTAATTGATACACATTTTTGGTGTGGAAAGGTAGACTTCAATTAACTTTCCCAAATGACTTCAGTCAACTTTCTCTGGACAGATGCATGGATGATGTATTTTAGCAGACACAAAAGAACACAACAGCACAAGCACACGACAAATTCACAGTTTGCTTAGAGAGAAATTCTTTTAAGTTGGCTCTGGGAATATATATATTTTTAAAAATATAAAATGTACACAAATATATAGATCTGTATTTATATACTCTGTTTTACACATACTGTATCTCCCAGAGGGCACAACAATCGGCTTGTCAGCTTCCACGTGAATACATTCTATAAGAAGATTAGTATACAGTATAGCAAGCGAAAACACAACACACACATAAGTATGAACTGGTAAAAATTCAGTATAGCGTACTGTAAAACATTGCAAGCCAGTTAAATGTAGAAAAGTAAGTTCACCTGCTGCCTTAAGTTTACAAGTTAATTCAACTCAAGAGACTTAACTCAACTTCTCTAGTTGAGTTAACTTACAAACTTAAGGCAGCAGGGCAACTTACTTTTATACTTATAACTAGTTGCAATATTTTACAGTGTGGAGGGTGGGGAGGTTGGTGGCATTTTTACTTTGTCAAAATATACACAGTACATGGTGTACAGAGCAAACTAATAATTAACCCCTCCAACTCCTCATACAGCCCTTCTTGCTTCAAAAGATAATACCATTTTTACCACTATGAACTCTTAATATTGATATTTATATTCATCTTCCTAATGGCTGTGGATATAGATGACTCAATGTTGTTTTTCTATACCAGCAGCATGCGTAATAACAACACTTAGGGAGAGAGCAAATTAAGGCACATTCACGCAGTTTCATGACGGTGGGAATCGATTTCTCTCTTGGCTTCTCATGTACACATGAATCGCAAATGTCATAACTATTAAAAAAACACTTTGTTTTTGCCCCCATCCATTCTAAGTGGCCATACACCATTGAAAAAAAAATCCCACTTAGAGACGTTGGGGAGGGATGGGAGAGTTTTTTGCTGGGGTAAAACTGAGCTAAATGCCCTTTGGGTTGGCTGTTGCTTAACACATTGAGTACCGACGACGTAATAATGCGTTTTTCACGCCCATGCGTTGTATACCAAAACGTAAAAATGCGTTTTTGCATTTAAATATCATATTTTGAATCTACACCCTTCAATGGACAATATATGTGATTTTGGTAGCTCTGTGATGGACATAAATGACAACATTTGCAGTCCAAAGTTGTTTGATTGTTATGATGTTTGAGTGTTATGAGTTGGATATTTTAATTTAACTTACCAAGATGTCTGGATGCCAACCCATGTCGCCTATCGCGCTGCCTGCATTGATTTCCCTAGTACGGTCACTGTAGCATGTGTTGTCTCTGACTTCACGCAATAGGTAAACACCATTGTATAGTGCCTGGAGTATCTTGAACTTTCTGGACTTGCTAGACCTTTACCAGATCCTTGGATCCAAATGGCACCCGATATGTGATTGCAGTAATGCGCTCCGATTTGGACGTTTGATCGCCAAAAAGATAAGTTTCTGTGTCTTCCTGTATGTGAGAAGCCAGAAGCTAGCATGGCTACATATCATGATTCCCTGATTGTCGCTCCCAACGCAGGACGCTCCCCTGTCGGCTCGCTCCCACTAGCCAGACTATCGATCCGGGTGGGACTACACGTCCGGGAGTGATAGAAACACCTGGGACTACACGTCCGGGAGCGATCTCAGCTGGGAGTGTCCATCTGCCACCGCATATGATTCGGGTCGGATGGGCTAGGCTACATCTAAGCATCATATAATTTGGATTTGTTGTCAATGTTGGGCTATTATTTCGGGAGTCATCGGGAGCTATTTTAGCAAATGTCTCACCCTCTGCATGTGTGCAAAGAGTTTGTGATCAGTCCACGTGAAAAACGGGGATTTCAAAGGGCATCGATTGCTGGTGTCGTAGTGTGACAGAGCAGGAGGTGTGCTGCCGTATTCGTGAATCGTGCTATGTTGTTGTTTCCCTAGTAGCCTACGATCGGTAGCGTGTATTGTGTCTGACTTCACGCAATAGGTAAACACAGAGACCATTGTATATCGTGCCAGGAGTATCTTGAACTTTCTGGGCTTGCTACCTAGACCTTTACCAGCTCCTTGGATCAAAATGGCACCCGAATTGTAATTGGAGTAATGCGCTCCGATTTAGAAGTTTGATCGCCAACCAGATAAGTTTATTTGATTATTCACCCCTATGTTGAACTGTCTTCCTGTATGTGAAAAGCCAGAAGCTAGCATAGATGGCTACATAGGGATCGGATGGGCTACATCTAAGCATCATATCATTGGGATTTGTTGTCAATGTTGGGCTATTATTTCGGGAGTCATCGGGAACTATTTTAGCAAATGTCCGACCTTCTGCATGTGTGCAAAGAGCTTGTGTTCAGTCTGTGTGAAAAACGTGGATTTCGAAGGGCATTGATTGCCGGTGTCGTAGTGGTTTAGAGCAGGAGGTGTGTCTTGACGTGCAGGAAGATGTGTGTCAGAGCTAACCTTGCACCAAATTGTGATTAAAACCAACTCATCCCCTTTCAAACTCGTCACATTCTGAAGAAGCGCACCCTTCACAAAAACCTCAATATCTCCGATTGTAGCTGAATTCCATGGATACCCACTTCGGTTTAGCGTGGGTTTACTCGGCAATAAAAGCTCGTAGAGACACACAGTTTTCACCTACTAAGAGGGCAGCGTCTCCACTTTCAAACGAGTCATAACATATTTCAGTGGCCCTATCACATAATAAGCTGTGAGTCTACAAAAAAACGTAAAAAAGGGCTTAGAACGCTGGTATTCTACGACATAATTCCGTGAGCACCGCCGGTATTCAATGTGTTAATTTTAGGATCAAGTGACCTGGCCACAGGGCCTAGTAATCTTATTGTAGGCCCTTTCATTGTGGCCACTGTCTTCATGCCATGCTGTGTCCCAATAACAATGGGAAATACCCATTGGGTCACTGCACTTTACAACTTTGGGCTCTGAAACCAACGCTGTTTCTTATGACTTTAGTTTGTTGAAAATGACAATGTTAGAAATCACATTTAACGGTTTATTTTTGTCAAATGGTGTTTTTTTTTTTGGGGGGGGGGGCAAACTGATGAAAGACAGATACTGTGCTAGGACAATGCCTTTAAGAGACATGGTCGCACTTAGTCACAGTAAGACCACTGAATGGCTGGTTCTGTATTTGGGTCTTGCCAGTGGCGTCAGTCCTGGGTCCAGAAAGTGAAAACACTGTCACAGACATGATCCAACCAGCAGCGGCGTAGTAAACCAGGTTACATTACCCTTGAGGTAGTGGTAAATCACATAATAGAAGATCCTGGAGTCCTCATTTTCTTAGCTAAAGGACACCTCAGGACAGTCTATTAGTGGGTTTACCACTTCCTGTGGGCTAAATTCACTAGGTTTACCTCTTCCTGTAGGTTAACCACTTAACATTATTCTAGAATCAGCCGATCATAATGGGGACTCAAAACAAATAGCCCAGTTACTATATGAAGTCACATGAGCGGGAACCAAACTGTGGCAGGATATTTTAGTTCTGGTCCAGATTTTTGACACCTCTGTGTAATGGATGCCAACTAGCAGGGTTTAGCGTAGAACGTGAGTAACCCTCCCACCCGAAACCTCATACGGCATCGATAGCTCTGAGCTAATACCTCTGGCCCTTTAGCACAGCGGTATCGTGCTGCGCCTCCCATGCCTGAACTGGAGCATTGACTGGTAGGTCACGGGTTCGAGACCCGAGTGGCGAACTACGGCAGATGACGTCAGTTACATCGCCATCTATCACTCTCCCATCTCTACCCAACACTAGCTTAGCATCACTGTAGCATCAGTCCTCTGCTGCACAAAGCATAAACCAAAGAGAGTCGATTAAAGAGAGATGATTCAAAGTCTGCAATGCAAAGGAGTCTGGTCAAGTTTGGTCTCCTAAAGGGGCGTTTTCCCCTCCTTCTTCCTCTCTTTCTGTGGCATTTGGTGACAGCTTTCACAAGATGTGCGCTACCGCCATCTAGAGTGCCAAGGGAACTCCATTTATTCTCAACCTAAAGCGCTCCAAAGGTCTCCTAACTGCATCTCTCCTAAAGGGGCGTTCACATGACATCACACGGAACCAGGAAATGCACGGGCTTGAAGTATCTTTCTCTAAATTACTCTCTTTGCATAAAACTCTTTGGGGAATACTAGCCCTCAGCCCATTATTATTACACACACTCTCACATCTTATAGGTATCGTATATAAAGGTTAGTGAGTTACTTTCTGCTATGTACAGTATTCACAAAAATATACAAATATACTTTACAAAACACAGGTGGTTATGACGGGAAAGGATAGAATGCCTCTTCTGATGCCTGCCCACACCAGCCAGCCTTGAGTACCTATGATGACCTATCACTATCCGTTTATCAAACCAAAACCAAAACTACTCAGTTACAATATCAAAATAAAGTCAATCGAGATGTTCAAAATCAACTGCAATAAAAGTAGGCCTATATGTTTGGCTTCCATACATTTAAATTTAGAAGAGGATTCTTTCTCATCAAAATTCTTCGGTCTATACTGCAAATAACATATTTTGTTTCCCCAATGATCTAACATGAGTAGTTTGGGGGTTGACCCGAAGGTTAAAAACACATCACGGGGGGATTGGCAAACATGTTGTGGTTTGACTTGTGGTGTGCGGACTCAAGACTGACTGCCGTAAACAGGCTATCTATATGTACAGTTTAAACACTAGACCATATATGGTCAAAATTACGTTTAAAAAGAGGACCACGAAAAAAAAAAACAGTCCCCATTTGTGGCTTTAGGAATATGAAGCAGCACTTCACAATAAAAATAAACAGCGGTATTCATCCCTGGTTCCCCCAGCCCACCCCCTCTTCTTCTTTTTTTAAACTTCTTCCTCTTCTTTTAGCATGTGGAGTTCAGCACAGGGATTTTTTGAGACCTTGGTGCCAGTTCGGGTCATGCGTGTTTGGGTCACACACACCGGCCAAACATAGCGCCCACTATTGACCGACCGCAGTAGTACACATTCTCACACATTCTCTGGAATTGTGTTGTGGAAATCAAACATGTGTGTGGGTGAAGGTCAAGTAGGTGAAGGTTGTGTCCGTGTGCTAGCTTTACAACGTGTTCCCCACCCTCCAAAAATACCTCTGCTTCTCTTTATCTTGAAAAAAAAGGTAAAATAAAAAAGAAAATCTAGTAAAAAAAGTAAAATAAAATAAAATAAAGCCTGTACTCTCAATGGTACAGGACTTATGATAAGGCTTCACAAGGGACCCATTAATCTATAAAATGTAAAACTCTCGATATCGCTTCACATAAATATATCACCTCTCATCTTACTTTACATTTATAAATCTATAAATTCATTTCTAAAATGGCTGGGATAATAGTGACATTACGGTGGTCAGATCAAGGTTGGCCTGGCTGTCGTTGCCTAGGTGACTGCAGTAAGCTGAGCGGGTGTGCTGTGTCTCAGTCCCTGCAGACGTCCATACCACACTTTTCCAGCATCACGACTTGGGTTCTACACGGTAAAACTTTGCAAGCCAGTCAAATGTAAAAAAATAAGCTTCCTTGCTGCCTGAAGTTTGCAAGTCCAATCAACTCAAGGCTTTCTCAAGTTGAGGCTTCCTCAAGTTGGCTAGTCTTACAAACGTAAGGCAGCAGGGCAACTTACTTGTTCAAGTTTAACTGGCGGCAATGTTTTACAGTGTAGGGTGAGGGCTCTAGGGTTCCAGGGTTAGGATCGCAGGGCTGTATTCCCAGGGGGTTCCCCAGGCGCATTCATTCTTGCTGCTGGAGCATGGCATTGATTGATAGAAGAGTTCTCCAGCATTGTGATGTGGTTGGTTCTATGGTTCTAGAATTCCAGGGTGAGGGTTCTGAGAGTTGTAAGGGGTTCCAGCGTGAGTGTTCTAGAGTTCTATAGAGCTGGTGTTCCTCCCTCCAGGGCTATGCGTTACTGCTGCTGGAACAGGGGGTGCTCTGCGTGCTGCCGATGCTGTGGGCCGCACTGCTGTTCTCCGACGCAGGCTGAGACTTAGTACACGCAGGAGGAGGCTCCGACCTGGTAGGACCACCTGAAGGAGAGAGAGAGACAGAGAGAGAGAGAGAGAGAGAGAGAGAGAGAGAGAGAGAGAGAGAGAGAGAGAGTTTGTGTTAATATATTTTTTACTATTTACTTATTACAATTGTAGCTCTTCGGCCATTGCTTTCATAATACATGATATATTTTGTCATGAGAGAGAGAGAGAAGGAGAGAGAGAGAGAGAGAGAGAGAGAGAGAGAGAGAGAGAGAAGGAGAGAGATAGATAGACAGAGGGATAGAAAGAAATGCAAATTACTCAAACGTCAAAATTGCACAAAATTGATGCAAACTTGTAATGATGAGGAAAGATTGCAAACATGTGTGGGAAAGCCTCATGTCAATAGATTGTGTGTGAATTATTCTTCACCCGTGTCTGCGTCAACACACGCATAACCCATGGATACATGCAAACACAGACACACAGACACAGACACACACACACACAGCCCATGGATACATGTAGACACACACACACACACACACAGCCCACTGATGCATGCAAACACACGCACAGACACAGACACAGACACAGACACAGACACAGACACAGACACAGACACAGACACAGACACACACACACACACACACACACGCACAACCAATGTGGGCTGGCTAGGCCTACTATGAGTCTTTAGCAGTGTTCCACCCAGGGTAAAATCACTGGGTCCAGCACACACACACGCACACACACACGCGCACACACACACACACACACACACACACACACACACACACACACACACACACACACACACACACACACACACACACACACACACACACACACACACACACACACACACACACACACACACACACACACACGGTCCACCACTGCCAGCTTGGACAGCCAGTCTCTGGCCTCAGAGCAAAGCAACGGGCCTCAGTCAGCACTTTTACAGCATGTTCCATCCTGGGCCTGCTTACCAGAAATACTGTAATGTGTGTGTGTGTGTGTGTGTGTGTGTGTGTGTGTGTGTGTGTGTGTGTGTGTGTGTGTGTGTGTGTGTGTGTGTGTGTGTGTGTGTGTGTGTGTGTGTGTTTGTGTGTGTGTGTCTGTGTGTGTGTGTGTGTGTGTGTGTGTGTGTGTGTGTGTGTGTGTGTGTGTGTGTGCGTGCGCGTGCGTGCCTTTGTGTCTGTGTGTGCGTGTGTGCGTGTGTGTGTGTGTGTGTGTCTGTGTGTGTGTGAGAGAGAGTGTGAGTGTGTGTGTGTGTGTGTGTGTGTGTGTGTGTGTGTGTGTGTGTGTGTGGAGGCGCAGGTACACATCCATGCCAGCACATGCTGTTCTGAGGGGTGAGAGGCTGCAGGCTTCATGCTGTCAGAGGAGAGAGGGTGTGTTACCAAAGAGAGAGAGAGAGAGAGAGAGAGAGAGACAGAGAGAGAGAGACAGACAGACAGACAGACAGACACAGACACAGACAGAGACGGACAGGCAGACAAACAGAAAGTGGGAGAAAGAAAGAAAAAGTTGAGAGAAATGCACTGCATTACATTCAAGTCAAAATTGCACAAAATTGATGCAAACTTGTAATAATGGGGAAAAGATTGCAAACATATGTGGGAAACCTCATGTCAATAGATTGTGTGTGAATTATTCTTCACCCGTGTCTGCGTCAACACACGCATAACCCATGGATACATGCAAACACACACACACACGCGCACACACGCGCGCGCACACACACACACACACACACACACACACACACACACACACACACACACACACACACACACACACACACACACACACACACACACACACACACACACACACACACACACACACACACACACACACACACATAACCCCATTGATAGAGAGAGTTACAGCCTTCATCAGAGGAATGCGTCAGTGTGTGTGGAGAAAGGTGTCATTACTCTTGAAGACAGAAGAGAGAGACGTGTTGATGTCTGAGGCGTTTCCAGTTTGAATTTTGAGATGATGTTGGTGTTACTGGTGTGTTGGTGGCACGAGGGGATAGAGAGAGTCAGAGGTACGAATGTTCAGGCAACGTTACGGTTAACTTTACTGCCTGTTAGCTCAGAGATGGGTAACTTTCATGATAAGGAGGGCCCACTGACCTAGATTTATGGACAGCGGGCTTCTATAGAACTCTGCTCAACAGTTTTGAAGCATCTGCGATCGATCTGCGAGAATATATCCGCCCCAAAATTCTGGAAGAGTACCTTAGCAATGCTGAGAACTAGCGCCAATATGTCGATGACCCCCTGCTCGTTGCGTTTGACTGTCGATCAAAAGAATTCTACAACCATTTGA
>NC_085862.1:7207990-7215490 GCF_034702125.1 Engraulis encrasicolus | reverse complement strand
GTGATGTATCCCAAAGTCACACAAGCTTGAGCTGATATACAGCATACATGAAGCTAACACAGCACATAGTTTTCCTCTGGCACTCTGTGACACTTGCGTAAATATATAACGAAGAAGCTCGGCATATCACAAGCGTGCATGATGGGACAGGTGATATGTAGTATCTCTGAGTTATATATTTGAGGAGTGAGATACAGTATGTCCATGGGCACCAACTTAAACCCCTTAAGACGCGGCTTTATACATTTGTTGTTACCAGTATGGTAATGACCAAGTCGTGGTGCATTACTAAAGGGCCTGTGTTGTGTCATAGTATTGTAGTGCTATGGTAGTTACATTTCAATGACTATTACAGCGTGCCTCTGGAGGTACGGCGCGCATTAAGGGGCTACGGGGGGCACATCACCGTGTGTCATGATATATGTAACGGAGGCTAACTAGCACGTTGGTAACGTTGGTAAACCTCCCTCCGATAGCCTCATACGGTCTCGGTGCCATTGGGCCGAGAGACTAGTCTCTTGGCCCAGCGGTATCGAACTGTGTCTCCCATTGCCGGACCGTTGTAGTTGACAAGGTCGCACGTTCGATCCCCGAGGGGGGTGAACAGGTGCAAGATGACCTCCGTCACATATATCATTAAGAAAAATAAATACATTTGAAGCAGAGTGGCATGGTCAAAATAGATCACATATCACGATATATCATGATATGCCAAAACAAATACTACATGTATAGCTCGATCAAGACAGGAGAGACATCTCTGAATGAGTGGTATGGTGTAGACAGGAGATAATGTCACCATATATGCGTATGTATCATGATGAGACAAGTGAAGGTCTTATGAGTCGAGACAGGAGCGATACGTATCTCCGACTGAGTGGTATAGTCGAGGAAGATGACATATCACAGATACTGCATGTCGCCATATGTCGTGATAAGACAAGTCATGATCTTATGGGGTTGAGACAGGAGAGATGTCTCTGGCTGAGTCACATACAGTAGTGATGGGTGGAGACAGGAGTGATACGTATCTCTGAGTGAGTGATGGCATAGTGGAGCCAGATGATATATTATTATGATGGAAAGAGAAAAACTGTATGTCACTATATATTATGATAAGACAAGTGATGTTCTTATCATCAAGGAAGATGGTATATTGCTGAGTGACATGGTGGAGACAGGAACTACGTATATCACGTATATCATGATGAGACAAGTGATGGTCTTATGGGTCAGGACAGGAGAGATATGTGGCTGAGTGGCAGTCAAGGCAGATGATACTGTGTATATGATCGTATATCTTGATAAGACAAGTGGTAGATGGTATATTGCTGAGTGGCATAGTTGAGGAAGATGATATATCAGCGTGTCACAGTGTAGACAGGAGATAGTGTACAGTACGGCACATCCCTGGCAGAGTGTCATGTTAGAGACAGGAGATATATCACCTTATATCGTGATAAGACAAGTCATGGTTTTATGGGTAAGGACAGGAGAGATACCGTATCTCTGAGTGACATAGTCAAGGAAAATGTCCTATTGGAGACAGGAGATAGTGTGTACACTAGCAGGGTGTCATGTTGGAGTCCGGACGACCAGGCGGCAAGGGGGATTACAGGGCAGAGGACGGTGTGTGTGTGTGTGTGTGTGTGTGTGTGTGTGTGTGTGTGTGTGTGTGTGTGTGTGTGTGTGTGTGTGTGTGTGTGTGTGTGTGTGTGTGTGTGTGTGTGTGTGTGTGTGTGTGTGTGTGTGTGTGTGTGTGTGTGTGTGTGTGTGTGTGTGTGTGTGTGTGCAGGGGTGGATTACAGGCCAGAGGACGGGGATGCCCGGCTAAGCCTCACTGACCTCCAGATATTTCAATATTAAATTCCCCTGCATGACTCCACTCACATACACTCCCGCACGCACACGCACACACACACACTCCTGCATGCATGCGCGCACACGCACCCACTCACGCACACACACACGCGCACACACACACACACACACACACACACACACACACACACACACACACACACACACACACACACACACACACACACACACACACACACTCACGCGCACACACACACACACACACACACACACACACACACACACACACACACACACACACACACACACACACACACACACACACACACACACACACACACACACACACACACACACACAGCTGTGTGTATCCACTATGGGGCCTGTGGTAAACCTGAACCTTTTCACTTTTAATATCTTGAACTAGAGGGGTTTCTTGGTGTCTTTTTTCAAACCTCATTTGGCGTCACTTTTTTTCTTCTATTTTTAGGAATTTGCTGCAGTTGAGATATCGAGGTACACGGCTTTGAAATTCCCGTTCCCTATTTACTCTACCGACCATGACTAAAGGGATATGTTTGTTTTGCTCAAGCAGAGCAAGCTGTGAGTGACCGTTGCAGATATTACCAGAACATGCAAACAGAGCATGATGCTACGAGAGGAGCCAGTCATGGTGGGTTTAATATAAGGGCTATCGGCCCCACCGTGGGGCTAACGGTAGGCCACTCGTCTGCTATGCGGCTGACCCGGGTTCGGGTCCTTCGGGTCCGGCTCGGGTCCTTTGCTGACCCGGAATCGAACCCAGGTCACCGGCGTAGCAACCCAGTGCCCTACCGTCAGGCCACGGCAGGGCCGGCTCCAATTTTCTTAATGGGAAAAAAAAGATAATTAAAAAACGTTGTCTGCTGCTGATCTAAGTTCTCCTGATATAGATGGGTGAGGGCCACTGACCTACATATAGTATAAAGAGTGGGCTTCTATAGAACTTTGTTCAAAAGTTTTGAAGAATCTGTGATTGATCTGTGAGAAATTGTCTCGCCGCTGGCCATTGCTTCACTGAATCTAACGTCTACCTTTGGGTTCATGCAAGTTCAAAAAGTTACACTGGGTTTGCAATAACATGGCTTTCTGTCGAATGTATTTGTCTGTATGTAAGTGTGTGTGTGTGTGTGTGTGTGTGTGTGTGTGTGTGTGTGTGTGTGTGTGTGTGTGTGTGTGTGTGTGTGTGTGTGTGTGTGTGTGTGTGTGTGTGTGTGTGTGTGTATGTGTGTATGTGTGTCTGTGACACTGTCCTGTGTTTGACTATATAAACATGACTTTCTGTGGAATGCATGTGTGTGTGAGTGTGTGTGTGTGTGTGTGTGTGTGTGTGTGTGTGTGTGTGTGTGTGTGTGTGTGTGTGTGTGTGTGTGTGTGTGTGTGCGTGCGTGCATGCGTGCGTGTGTAAACGCACATGCACGCACGCCTTTGTCCACATACATACACATTACACAACACCCAACCTTTCATGCAAGTTCAAAAAGTTACACTGGGTTTGCAATAACATGGCTTTCTGTCGAATGTATTTGTCTGTATGTAAGTGTGTGTGTGTGTGTGTGTGTGTGTGTGTGTGTGTGTGTGTGTGTGTGTGTGTGTGTGTGTGTGTGTGTGTGTGTGTGTGTGTGTGTGTGTGTATGTGTATGTGTATGTGACACTGTCCTGTGAGTATATAAACATGACTTTCTGTGGAATGCATGTGAGTGAGTGAGTGTGTGTGTGAGTGTGTGTGTGTGTGTGTGTGTGTGTGTGTGTGTGTGTGTGTGTGTGTGTGTGTGTGTGTGTGTGTGTCTGTGTGCGTGTGCGTCTGCATGCGTGCGCGCGCGCGCGTGTGTGTGTGTGCGTGCGTGTGCATGCCTGCGTGTGCTGTTTGTGGTGTCCCTGTGATAACATTCCTGTCCACCTCGCAGCCTTATTATACTCCTGCCAGTCACATCTTGCCACAATTTTAAAATAGCCTCCGTCTTATTCTTATAATAAGAGATGCACAGGATCCAAGATCCGGTTCCGGATCCGGCCATAATAGGGTTTTTCACAGGATCCGGATCCGGCAGTTACTTAAAAATCAGTATCTGGTGCATCTCTAGCCTAGGTTTTTCAGTCAGTCTTTCACAACCCCAATTGCTGCATGGAGTGAAAGCCCTTTGGAAGCGGACAGTGCAGGCAGTGTGGCAGTAAGCCAATGAGTCTAAAAAATAGTTTGAGCCAACGAAATAAAAAGGGCCCACATGTGCGAGTAGGCTATGTGTTTCAAGCCTTTCGTAGGATCCGGTACCCGGTTCCGGATCCGGCAGGATCTTAAGTAGTGGATCCGGTATCCGGCAGGATCCTAAAAATCAGGATCTGGTGCATCTCTACTATTAATCTCTCTCTATATATACTAGAGTACATGTATACAGGGCAGCCGGTAGGGAGAGACAAAGGGGACAGTTGTCCTGGGCCAGCAGGGACAAAGGGGGCCCATAATTAGGATCTCATTGTATTGCATTGTATCAATGTATTGGGTGCAGAGGGGGCCCTTTCAGATGACTTTGTCCTGGGCCCAGCCAAAGCTGTCACCTGCCCTGCACATATAAATACGTTCTAAATAAAACATGCCCTCATGTTTTGGATTACTTTTGGATATCTTGAGGAGAGGTTAAAAAAAGGAGAGCTGTGGGCTTTATTGCTATATTTGTGCGATCCCCTTATAGGGCTGTGAGTTAATACTTTCCCATTGTGGTGCAATACAAAGCCAATACCCTCACTGACCCCCTCGGAACAGACGGAGATGGAGATGGAGACAGAGACGGAGGGGGGCGGTGTGTGTGTGTGCATGTGTGTCTGTGTGTGTGTGTGTGTACGTGTACGTGTGTGTGTGTTTGTGTGTGTGTGTGTGTGTGTGTGAATGTGTGTGTGTGTGTGTGTGTGTGTGTGTGTGTGAAAGTGAATGTGTGTGTGTGTGTGTGTGTGTGTGTGTGTGTGTGTGTGTGTGTGTGTGTGTGTGTGTGTGTGTGTGTGTGTGTGTGTGTGTGTGTGTCTGTGTGTGTGTGTACGTGTGTGTTTGTTTGTCTGTGTGTGAAAGCTAATGTGTGTCTGTGTGTGTGTGTGTGTGTACGTGTACGTGTGTGTGTGTTTGTGTTTGAATGCGAGTGTGTGTGTGTGTGTGTGTGTGTGTGTGTGTGTGTGTGTGTGTGTGTGTGTGTGTGTGTGTGTGTGTGTGTGTGTGTGTGTGTGTGTGTGTGTGTGTGTGTGTGTGTGTGTCTGTCTGTCTGCGTACGGTATGTGTGTGGATGTCTGCTTACTATGAGTGTTCATGGCTGGAGGGGTTTCGTTACTATGGGTCTTTTTTATATATGTGTGTGCATATGTCTGTATGTCTGTGTGTGCGTGTGTATGTGTGTGTGGCATGTGCGTGCATGCGCGCCTGTGTGCATGCGTGTCTATGTGTGTTGGTGAAAGTGGATGTGCATGTCTCTGTGTGTGTGTGTGTGTGTGTGTGTGTGTGTGTGTGTGTGTGTGTGTGTGTGTGTGTGTGTGTGTGTGTGTGTGTGTGTGTGTGTGTGTGTGTGTGTATGTCTGCTTAGTATGTGTGTTTATGACTAGAGGGGTTTCTATAGTATGTATGGGTCTTTTATGAGAGCCACATGTTCTTCATATGAGAAGCCCATTCCCTTCATCTTCAATCTGGCCGCCAGGTAAACTCTCCTCTCCTCTCCTCTCCTCTCCTCTCCTCTCCTCTCCTCCCCTCTCCTCTCCTCTCCTCCCCTCTCCTCTACTCTTCTCTACTCTCCTCCCCTCCCCTCTCCTCTCCTCCCCTCCCATCTCCTCTCCTTTCCTCGCCTCCCCTCCCCTCTCCTCTCCTCTCCTCCCCTCTCATCTCCTCTCCTCCCCTCCCCTCTCCTCTCCTCTCCTCCCCTCACCCTCCTCTCCTCCTGTCTCCTCTCCTGTCCTCTCCCCTCCTTTCCTCCCCTCTTCTCTCTCCTCTCTCCTCTCCTCCCCTACCCTCCCCTCTCCTCTCCTCTCCTCCCCTCTCCTCTCCTCTCCTCCCCTCACCCTCCTCTCCTCCTGTCTCGTCTCCTGTCCTCTCCCCTCCTTTCCTCCCCTCTCTCCTCCTCACCTCTCCTCTCCTCTCCTTTCCTCTCCTCTCTTCGCCTCTCCTCTCCTCATCTCTCCTCCTCTCCTCTCATCTTCTCTCCTCTCCTTTCCTCTGCTCTCCTCTCCCCTCCTCTCCTCTCTCCTCCTCACCTCTCTCCTCCTCACCTCTCCTCTCCTTTCCTCTCCTATCCTCTCCTCTCTTCTCCTCTCCTCCTCTCATCTCTCCTCCTCTCCTCTCATCTCCTCTCTTCTCTTCTCTTCTCCTCTCTTCTCTTCTCTTCTCCTCTCTTCTCTTCTCCTCTCCTCTCATCTCTCCTCCTCTCCTCTCCTCTCCTCTCCTCTCCTCTCCTCTCTTCTCCTCTCCTCTCCTCTCTTCTCCTCTCCTCTCCTCTCCTCTCCCCTCCCCTTGCCCCACTCTCAATGGGGCTTGGTGTACTGCACTACACTACACTACACCTGTTTCTGAGGTGCACTACGTGTACACTCACATCAGCTCTTTTGGACATATCACAATCACTCACACAGACTCAGACACAGACACGGACAAAATCACAAACACGCATGCACAAGCATGCACACGCATGCACACCACTCGCACTTGCACGCGCCTATAACCCATATACAATCCCAAATACACATATACACACACACACATATACAGACACGAACGCAAGCATGTGCACACACAAACACACACACGCATGCACGCACACACACAGACACACACACACACACACACCATCTCGTCTCATCCGATGCCGATCCAGATCAAGTCTCTGAGGACGTCCGTTCATTCCACTCATGAGAGCTCCCAAGATAGCTATTAAGCTATTAATGTCTAATAAAAGTGTTTTGGACTTTTTCTGTTTCTTTCTTTGGTTTTATTTCTACAAGAGGTGCCAGAGTAAACATCAGGGGATGGAGGGAAAATGACAGGCCCGTTGGGGACATGGAAAAGCCTAGACAACACCATTACACTTAGCTGTTATTTTAGGTACAGGGTATTGGTTACAGGCCATGTAGCAATGGATAAACGTGGGATGGAGGGGAAATGACAGGCCCGAAAAGCCTAGACATCACCATTAGCTGACGCTTTTTATCCGAAGCGACCTACAGTTATTTTAGGTACAGGGTATTGGTTACAGGCCATGTAGCAATGGATAAACGTGGGATGGAGGGGAAATGACAGGCCCGAAAAGCCTAGACATCACCATTAGCTGACGCTTTTTATCCGAAGCGACCTACAGTTATTTTAGGTACAGGGTATTGGTTACAGGCCATGTAGCAATGGAGCAATGTGGGATGGAGGGGAAATGACAGGCCCGAAAAGCCTAGACATCACCATTAGCTGACGCTTTTTATCCGAAGCGACCTACAGTTATTTTAGGTACAGGGTATTGGTTACAGGCCATGTAGCAATGGAGCAATGTGGGATGGAGGGGAAATGACAGGCCCCTGGGGACATGGAAAAGCCTCCTAGACGACTACAGAATTCAGTGAAAGTCCGAAAGCCCAACTGGGAAACTCCAACTCCCATTGTCATTATGACACATCACTCCACTGCAC
>NC_085862.1:7177990-7187990 GCF_034702125.1 Engraulis encrasicolus | reverse complement strand
GTGTGCATGCGTGGGTGTATGTGTGTGCATGTGTGTGTGTGTGTGTGTGTGTGTGTGTGTGTGTGTGTGTGTGTGTGTGTGTGTGTGTGTGTGTGTGTGTGTGTGTGTGTGTGTGTGTGTGTGTGTGTGTGTGTGTGTGTGTGTGTGTGTGTGTGTGTGTGTGTGTGTGTGTCTGTGTGTGTGTGTGTGTGTGCGTGTGTGTGCGTGCGTGTGTGTTTGTGTGTGTGAGAGAGAGAGAGAGAGTGTGCGTGTGCGTGTGCGTGTGCGTGTGCGTGTGCGTGTGCGTGTGCGTGTGCGTGTGCGTGCGCGTGCGCGCGTGTGTTTGTGTGTGTTAAAATATAACATGCCTTTCCCGGAAAAGTGACTCTCTGCCTTCGGTTTTCATTACTCCACACCACTAAGACTCAAAGATCAGTGGGGACCTAAAGTACATGATGGTCATGGTGTGACAGTGCGACTCACGCAGTGTGAAAAACTTCCTTGCCTTTTCCCTCAGGATCAATGCAGTATAAAGCACCTCTACTCTCTTCTACTTCTAGTCCTGTGCCATCCAGTAGGTCCTAGCCTTCAGTGCTAGGTTACAGGTAGGGTCTGTTACTAGCTTCGCATTCAGTTGAGAAGAAAAGTTATGCACATCCCTGGCACAATGACGCTGTGCACCAACGCACTGTGAGAAACAAATTGTTTGTTTGAGTGGAATTGTTTGATTCCCACCCCATCCTGTTCTGCCTGGTGTGGCTTTGACAGGAATGTAAACATGCGGGATGGCTGCCAGAGTGACATTGTGAGCCAACAATGCAGTGCAAGGATCTAATAATCCATTAGAGTCCCATTCAGAGGTGTCAAAAGTAAATTCATGGTGTAAGTACAACACTAGCACATGATACTAAATGGCTGTTACACCATTTACTCTGCTGTACCTATTGAAGTACAAAGATTGTGTTGTTACTGAAAAATTCCAAAAACCTACAACTAACAAGAAACCACTACAAGCTTGATCCAACCAGCGCAGAGTCAGTTGATCGTAAGACAAGTACACAGGTCTACTGGTTACTCAGATAAGTTAACTGTGTTGGAAGGAAACTATATTTCTTTTTTTCCCATTCTTTCCTGTGCCACATCTCCTTACTGTAAAAGTCGGGGTCGGTTTCAGTAGTGGCAGAACTATGTTTCGATAATAATGATTAAATAAATAATAATAATAATCCTGTCCGGTGTCACGTGTCCTCACCTGGGAGGTCTGGATCAGTTTTGGTGGTGGCAGAACTATGTTTTTTGACCAAGATAATAATAATAACTATTAAATAAATAATAACAATAATCCTGTCCGGTGTCACGTGTCCTTACCTGGGAGGTCTGGATCAGTTTTGGTGGTGGCAGAACTATGTTTTTTGACCAAGATAATAATAATAACTATTAAATAAATAATAACAATAATCCTGTCCGGTGTCACGTGTCCTTACTAGGGATGGGATATCGGTATCAGTGTATCGGTATCGGGTTCAAATATCAACATAATTCAGAGATCGGATCGGATCGGATCGGATCGGGATTTTTCCAAAGTATCGGAACTTTCCTGATCTGACATTGAGCCAGGGGTAATGTTAATTTGAAATCATAACACTTGCATATTAGTTTTCAGGATGGGATTGTTACTTTTTTAGTTGTTAATTTTTACTTATTAATTGCTTTCCAGTTCTTCTGACTTCCTTTTCTGACCAAATAGTCTTCTTGGGCCTACCTCAAGTTGAAACGCATGCATATATGTGGTTTTGGTATAGGAACGGAGTAGTATCGGTATCGGCAGATATCCAAATTTAGATATCGGGATCGGATCGGAAGTGAAAAAAATCGTATCGGTGCATCCCTCCTCCTGACCTGGGATGTCGGGGTCGGTTTCGGGGGTGGCGTCGCTGAAGATGTCCCCGTCCCGGTCCGCGTCGGCGGAGATGACCACGAGGCGCTGGCTGGCCTTCTTGGTGTACCTCATCAGGCTTAGGATGGTCGTGGCCTCCATCTCCTCGCACGCCTCCGCCGGCTGGATGCACTGTGGAGAGTATACAATACATTTTATCAATATACTGTATCTCATAGGCTCAGTTCACTGTGGAGAGCACCAATACATTATCAATATACTGTATCTTTACTCAGTTCACTGTGGAGAGCATCAATACATTAGCAATATACTGTATACAGCCACGGAAAAAAAAGAGACCACTTCGAAATTTTGAGTTTTTCTGATTTTTCTATTGATATACAGGTATACTAAATGTGTTTGAATAAATCAAAAGTTGCTGTTTCATTCTATAAATAAACTACCGACGTTTCCTTTAAACTTTGGATTAAAATATTGTCATTTAGGACATTTATTTAAAAACAAAATCAAAATAACACAAAAGATGCAGGCAGAGAGCGTTCAGACATTATTAATACATTACTACATCATCAGCATGACATCATTATTCATTACTCAGACTGACAGCAGGCTTTTGGTCGTCTGCATTACATTACATTGCATTACGTAACTCCACACAGATGAGTCCTTTATCCAAAGCAACAAACAGTTATTTAGGTACAGGGTATCAGTTTCAGTCCCTGGAGAGGAGACATGTGAGGTCAGCTGCCCAGCTCAAGGGCACTTCAGCCATGAATGGAGGAGTAGGGAGAGCCAATGGTGGGATTTATGGTTCATTCGCATGCCATGGGAAAGAGGAGGGTGCTTTCAACTTTAAAAGTGGAAAATATGAGGGTGCTGTGTTGTGTTCACGTCCTTTTGTTGTCATGGTGATGTAAAACACATCAGAGCTGAGGTTCACCTTGACGATGTTGTTAGCGTGCATGTTTGAAACTGCTAAACATGTGTCTAACCTTTTCGTGATTGATGTTTGGTGGACTTGTGGGTTTTACCTAGTACTACAATTTCCCTCGGCCATGTTGAAAAGGTCAAAGGTGGCCCATACCCTACAACAGCATGCACTGTAAAGAGTGTTGATTAATTATTAGTAGTTTATTAATATATTATTAATATAAAATAGTTATTATATTATTATTTTTTATATATATTTTATTACTTTTTTGCCTTTATTTTTGACAGGACAGTGAAGGAGAGACAGGTCGGCAAGTGACCCAGGCCGAAATCGAGCCCAGGTCTCCAGCATGGTAACCCAGTGCCCTACCGTTAGGCCACAGCAGGGACATTATTATATCATTTTAAATAATGTATCATTATTTCTTGAGCAGTGGATCAATGTCATAGTTTGCGAGGAACTGACATGCTTTCATGGTAGGTGCAAAACTGACAGTGACCACTGGAAGCACTTTGGCTTTTGATCAAGGGCTCAATGGGTGGCAACTTATTTGAGCCTACAGGGGGCAGTAGGGAGTAGGGTGCTCCACAAACAAAGACCCAGTAGCCCTTCATAAGTCATTTGTCCAGAACGCGGGCCACCCATCGAACAGATGCACAGTAGCATAACTACAGCAGCGTTGGTAATAACTTGGACACCATACAAGAGACACAACCCACGCATAAAAACAATGTAAGCTATTGTTCAGTATTAATTACTGTACTGTGAATATGCCTCCTCATCAGCAGGCTGTCAGTCCAGTCCATAAATATAATCTAATCTCTCTGTGGCGGGTCTGGAAACACATCACAGAGAGTCATAATGTGCTGTGACCACCAGCCCCGCCGACCCCATCCCGTCATTAATAATGCAATGTCATCCATAACCATATTACAGGCTGCCGGGACAGATTATGACTCCATGGGCCCCTGGGCCAGACAACAAGAAAGGCCCCCCTCCATGGGTGTAACTAGTTTATAAAACAATAAGGGGTTTTAGGACAGATGTGACAGTCTATGTTGTTGGAGGGTTTGGGAGGAAGTCCCACAACAAAATGTGAAGTTGTTAAAAGTGACGTTTTAATCCGACAAGAGAATGGAAATATAGAAGTTTGGGTTTCAGCCCCCCCTTGACTCTTGGGCTCCTGGGCGAGGGCCCGGTAGGTCCCTGCAGTAATCTGTCCCTGTATTAAAGGCTGCAGAGTTAGAGGATGCTATTCCCACAGTAACACTAATGTTCCCAGGGACCAGCAGCACACAGCAGAGCAAAGCAGCCACAGACAGTGTTGCCAGATTGGGTGCTTACCCGCCCAATTGGGCTGCTTGGGATGGCTGTCTGCGGGTAAAAACGCGAAATTGGCCTTTTGCGGGGTTTTTTCCCCCTGCAGTTTTATGCCCATAGAAACCAATGCAATTTGTTGCAATTGGGCAGAATTTAGCGCATTTTGGCGTTTTTTGAGAAGCTTTTGGGGTGGAATTTGATCCCCATATCTGGCAACACTGGCCACAGCTGAAGTGTGGTGTCTGTGTCTTCATCTGGGCTGACAGAAGAGGCTTTTGCTGGTGACCGCGGCACAGCATTACACTGCAGGGGTGGGAAGGGGGGGGGGGGGGGGGTTGGCAACACACTGCTGGATACAGTAATATTAGACTGCTGTAATACACGGCTCTGATCAATTTAGCTAGTGAGAGTACAAACCATATGTAGGATATTTAGTGATAAGTCCGATTCTATTAGCCAGTGCACCATTTATCATGAACTAAAAAAAAGAACCGTAGAGAACCGAAAACCGTGACCTTGACACAGCGATATGAACCGAACCGTGAATTTTGTGAACCGTACCACCCCTAGTATACAGTAATATTAGATCAGGGGATCCCAACCTTTTCCAACTTGGGGCCCACTCAAAATTGTCACAAATGTTCGTGGCCCACCTCTGACCCGATTACGAATAAAACTCACATAAATCAGCAGCAACACACACCAAAATGTGATTATAATGTTTAGAATATTATTTCAAGGCCCACTTGGTATACCTTCAGGGCCCACCAGTGGGCCCCGGCCCATAGGTTGAAAATCACTGGATTACTGGATTACACCGGCTCTGATCTGTTTCACTTCTGAGAGATGCTTTACACTGCTAAGTGGGGAGGGAGGGGTTGGCAGCACTGCACACTACTGTATACAGTAATACACTGCTCTGATCTGTTTCACTTCTGAGAGATGCTTTACACTGCTAAGTGGGGAGGGAGGGGTTGGCAGCACTGCACACTACTGTACTGTACTATTGGGCTGCTGTATTACACTGTGCTCTGATGGATTGGGGGATGAAGTACAGTACTTTGTAAGTAAAGTTGTGGTACTCAATGTCTGTGATTTTTTGTTGCCACAGCAAAACGTGAAAATGCTCTGCTGTGCCCTGACCAAAAGCATGCCCCTAGCACCTTTTTCTCACCCTCTATCTTTCTTATTTGGTCTCTCTCTCTCTCTCTCTCTCTCTCTCTCTCTCTCTCTCTCTCTCTCTCTCTCTCTCTCTCTCTCTCTCTCTCTCTCTCTCTCTCTCTCTATTTCTCTCTCTCCCTCTCTCCCTCAGACACACTCCCACACACTCTCTCACTCTCTCCTCCCGCGCTCCTTCCTCTTCCCACACTCGTCTGCAGCATGAGGGAGTGACCTTCCCTCCCTCCCTGCAGGCCCTTTGATCCCCAGTGGAAGCCGCCTGCGTGTGTAATTTGGCAGTAGAGGGTACTGTACCTATTTAGGGGCCACAGCTCATCTCTCATCCTCCTCCAGAGGAGATCACCACCACAGTGTAAACACCACCAGGCCTACTACACCAAGCCTGACTCAGCACCCAACACACACACTACACAGCGGTTATACAGGGGGTGTAGGGGTAGAGAGAGAGAGAGAGAGAGAGAGAGAGAGAGAGAGAGAGAGAGAGAGAGAGAGAGAGAGAGAGATGGTGTGTGTGTGTGTGTGTGTGTGTGTGTGTGTGTGTGTGTGTGTGTGTGTGTGTGTGTGTGTGTGTGTGTGTGTGTGTGTGTGTGTGTGTGTGTGTGTGTGTCTGTGTGTGTGTGTGTGTGTGTGTGTGTGTGTGTGCGCGCGTGCGTGCTTGCGTGCATGCGCGCATGTGTTTGTAGGTAGTTAAGAAAGTGGAGCTAGAGATAATGAATGAGAGAGTGACAGAAACTTCAGCATGTGAGAGAGCAGAGAACACATAGGCCTACATGGCCCGCTTTACTGTAGCCCCATAATGCAGGCTGTACCACCAGTGGCACGCTGTAATTGTAATCGAAAGGTTAATTACCATAGCACTACACTACTATGACATAACACTGGGCCTTTAGTAATGCACTATACGACTCGGTCAATGCCATTTTGGTAACAGCAAATTTATAACTCTGTGTTTTCACGGGTGAAGGAAAAAAAACAGAAACAGATGAAAAAGAGAATATGAGCAGGAGTGAATGACAGAGAAATAGCACTAGAGCAGTGTTTCTCAAACTTTTTCAGACCGAGGACCACTTTGTCCCCCCCAAAAATGATCGGGGACCACCTGTCAACTGAATTGGCAGTTGATGAATGCTAATTTGACACTGCTAATTTTTATGCAGATCACTTACTTTTTATTCACATTATAGGCCTGTCTTATTGTGTTGAAAACATGAAAATGTTACAAATATAGCCTACTGCTAGCTCATCTTGGAAAAGTAGAAATCTCCTCGCGGACCACCTGAGCTCTGTCGCGGACCACTAGTGGTCCCCGGACCACACTTTGAGAATCACTGCACTAGAGAGACAGTAAGATGGAGATGGAGATGGAGACAACCGTGAAGTGAGGAGATGAAAGAAAACACACACAAGAAAACCTTCAAGGCCTCAAAGACTTTGTTGTTCATAAGCATGAAGCGTTGCTACGGAGACCAGAGGGAGATTTATGCCTCCTGCGCTACGAGGGCTGTGGACAGATGAGGCCGGGCAGATGCTGCACACACACACACGCACACACACATGCACGCACGCACACAACATTTTCCAATGCCTGCCCACCATTGGCCTTCACCCAGACCCCACTCCCAGCCCCATCTTCAAACCATAAATAATAATAATAATAATAATAATAATAATAATAATAATAATAATAATAATAATAATAATTACAACGTATAGCGTCTTTCATGCATTTCATGCAAGATTGCTTCTCAAAAGGAGATGGGGCTAGGGAATTGAAGAGAGGAGAGGGCAGGCGTGGAAGTGTGTGTGTGGGCGGTGTGGTTGTGCAGTTGTACTATGGTGAAACTAAGGGCAATTGTCCACTATTGGCCTTCATCGAACCAACCAAGTCCCAGACACAGACTGGAGACGCTGAGGGTGAAATTGAAGCAACACTGCAGACCCTTTCATTACACAACAAAACAACAAAAATAGAAATCAAAGGATAAACATCTCTCTGAGTGATTCACCCCAACTGTTGCATATGTATTTGATCCGTGTGTGCCCATGGCCTGGCACTCGTCCTGCATTCGCTCTGCACTGATCAGCTCTGCTGTGTAACCCAAAAAGAGAGCTTCACTTGGTCACTTATTCAAGTCTAGTAAATCAAAAAAATGTGGGCCTCCAAACAGCCAGAGTTTGATAAAGGCTTTTAAAATGTAGTACGGAGTGCCTCAAAAGTTGTTTTTTATCTTGTGTTTTTTGTCTAAACTAAACATTATGCATATGTAGAATCAGTCAGTGGCCTCAGCATTATGCATGTGAGTCTGGACAGAGACACTCATGCACAGGGCCAGATTAAGATGGCCTGGGGCCCCAAGGCTACAGGTTGCTGTGGGCCCCGACTGGAAGAAGAATTTCATGACAAATTTACATAGACAGTGTCATAATTATGAGCTAGGAATTAAGGATAACATGTTTACCAGCTGTACCCAACACGATCAATATTGCATCCTGGCACAATTCTGCATTTCTTTTTCAGCTTTGGACAATCAGGGGTCCCTTGGCAGGTGGGGGCCCCAAGGCTGAAGTCATGTCTAGTCTATGTGCATCCTTCTCCGGCCCTGCTCATGCAATGCGAGCATGATCCTGAGTCAGATTTAACACCCCGGCGAGATGCGTTATGCATATGGTGCTGGCAGAGCAGAGCACACACACACAGACACTGATCCGGAGTCAAATTTATAAAACCCTGGGATGCAGGGGCGCTGACAGCTTTTGCTGGCCCAGGACAGAGTAATCTGAAAGGGTCCCCTACCCAATACATAGAATGTAATTGGTACCCAATTCTAGGGGCCCCTATCTCCCTGGGCCAGGGTCAACATACCCCTTGGATCTCCCCCTGTCGGTGGGCCTGCTGGGATGCGTTATGCATGCATGTGTGGTGGTGTTGGCAGTGTGAGTTTGATTTACACAATGGCAGGAGTGTGTAGGAGCCCTGAGCTGTCTGCCTCTCTGTGGCCCTCAGGGGAGAGAAGCAGTCTGGAGGCTATGGTGATTTACTGAAGAGGAATAGACCAGACGCAGAGAAGAGAAGAGAAGAGAAGAGAAGAGAAGAGAAGAGAAGAGAAGAGAAGAGAAGAGAAGAGAAGAGAAGAGAAGAGAAGAGAAGAAAAGGGAAATTGAGTGAGAAGAGAAATTGAGTGAGAAGAGAAGAGAAGAGAAGAGAAGAGAAGAGAAGAGAAGAGAAGAGAAGAGAAGAGAAGAGAAGAGAAGAGAAGAGAAGAGAAGAGAAGAGAAGAGAAGAGAAGAGAAGAGAAGAGAAGAGAAGAGAAGAGAAGAGAAGAGAAGAGAAGAGGAGAGAAGAGGAGAGGAGAGAAGAGGAGAGAAGAGAAGAGAAGAGAAGAGAGGAGAAGAGGGGGAGTCTAAGCGCAGAGGATAGGAGAAAACAACAGATAAAAGAGATCTTAGCAAAGAAGCTTATGAGATGAGATGAGAGGGGCAGAAAAGAGGAGAGGAGAGTAGAGGAGAGTAGAGGAGAGGAGAGGAGAGGAGAGGAGAGGAGAGGAGAGGAGAGGAGAGGAGAGGAGAGGAGATGGGAGGAGTGGAGAGGAGAGGAGAGGTGATGAGAAGAGTGGAGAGGAGAGGAGAGGACAAATCAACAGATAGAGTTCCTAGGAAACAGCAAAGAAACATAGTTTATAAGAGGAGATGAGAGTGGCAGAACAGAGAGGATAGATGAGAGACTGAGAAGAGGAGAGGAGAGGAGAGGAGAGGGGGATAGAGGAGAGGAGAGGAGAGGAGAGGAGAGAGAAGAGAAGAGGAGGGGAGAGAAGAGAAGAGGAGGGGAGAGAAGAGAAGAGGAGGGGAGAGAAGAGAGGAGCGAGAAGGGAGTGACAAGAGTCTGATGCTGATGCTTCTGATGCCTAAATGCTTTGAGTTTCTGCCATGTGATTTGCTGATTAGAAATGTACGTCGATGAGAAGTTGGACAGGTGTGGCAAATAAAGTGAGTGTAATTGGGTGTAAAAGTGTAATTAGGTATGGTGATATAATAAAGTAAATACCTTTGACAGCTCCATGTTGTCGGGGCTGTTTGAGCAGAGGGACATCTCACAGTGCAGGAAGACAAGCGAGGCGTTGAACTGGTGCTGGAAGTGGAAGCTGAAGCGCTGGCGGTCGGCCTGGGCGTGCGGGGCGGGAGCGTCCACACGACCCGGGTAATACGCCACCGTGTCATCAGTAGGACAGATGTTCTCGATCAGCGTGAACTCCGGCTGGACCTTAATCATGATATTAAATATCATATTGTTATAATATTGATAAACAACTCCAGCTGCACCTTGATAATGATATGAAATATCATATTATTATTATATTGATAAATAGATCAGCGTGTGCTCCAGCTGGACCTTAATCATGATAATAAATATCATATTATCATTATTATTATTATATTAATAAATATAACAATAATATAAATAAGATACAAATAATGTAGTAATAATATATACTAAATATACATTATAAATAGTATAATAAAACAATATAAAAATACACACACACACACACACACACACACACACACACACACACACACACACACACACACACACACACACACACACACACACACACACACACACACACACACACACACACACACACACACAAACTCGCCTACTAGGTGTGCATGTATGAGTGTGCATGTATGAGTGG
>NC_085862.1:7165490-7170490 GCF_034702125.1 Engraulis encrasicolus | reverse complement strand
AGAGAGAGAGAGAGAGACAGAAGGGAGATAGAGAAGAACCAAGAGAACCAAGAAAACAAAACAACACAACACAACACAACACAACACAACACAACACAACACAACACAACACAACACAACACAACACAACACAACACAACACAACACAACGCAACGCAACGCAACGCAACACAACGCAACACAACTGGAGGCAAAATCAACAGAAAAAAGGGGGCAACACAGACAGCAAGAGAGAAGACAGAGACTCTGAGAAAAACAAAAATAAAAATAAATAAGAGACAGAGCATCAAGAAACTCAAAAATCAGAAGAGCAGAAATGGAAGAAAATAAATGCTCAGATGGAAAATGACATAAAAGGGTTTTTTGTCATAAAATGAGACGTAGAACATAAAAATGAAAGAAAGAACACACAGGTAATGAAAAACTGGAGGGACGGAGGAAGGGAGAGAGAGAGAGAGAGAGAGAGAGAGAGAGAGAGAGAGAGAGAGAGAGAGAGAGCATGAGAGAGAGAGAGAGAGGGAGGAGGAGAGCAAGAGACAAAAAGGGCGAGAGAGAGAGGGGCAAAAAAGACACAAAATGCAAGAAAGGGAAAGAGAGCAGTAAAAGAGGGACGGAGGTATAGTACTGTAGGGAAGAAAAAAGGCCTGGCAGCATTCCAGAACACGGGGTCGAGAGTTCAGGCAGCAGACACCATGTGGTGAGGAGCAGGGACGGGCTATGATGCTATGGGCCCCTGGGCCACACAACAAGACAGGGCCCCCTATAATATTGGTTTAGCATAGAAATTAGATAGTATAGTATTTTGTTGGTGGGTTTTTCGAAAAATGTGGAAAATTATTTTTAAAAATTGCTTTAAAATTCGGTTGTTAATAGTGCAATTTTACTTCATGCAATATGATAGTGGAATGCATAATGTGTTAAAAGTTTAAAAGTGATTTAAGAAGTTAAATTGAAGCCAGGAGACTTGGGCTTTCGGGGCTCCCTTGGCGATTGGGCCCCTGGATCTGGGCCCTGTAGGCCTGTGTAGCTATCTGTCCATGTGGTGAGGCGGTCAGAGGCTGATTTATCCCTTCCCACTACACTACAGGGCCAAGCCAGCGAAGGAGCGTACGAGCGTACGAGCGAACGAACGAGCGAACGAACGAACGCCTGATGCTTTATGCTTTTACTGGCACTGAGGGAGTCTGGGACATGCAGTCTATCTCTTCCTCCCTCTCTCTTTGCCTATCCAGATCACTCTCTCTCTCTCTCTCTCTCTCTCTCTCTCTCTCTCTCTCTACTTACCTTTTTCTATCTTTCATCTTGTCTGTTTGTCTGTCTTGTCTGTTTGTCTGACTGGCTGTCTGTACCAAGCCCAGCATTTTTCAAACTTCACCCTGCAGTACCTTTCTATCCAGACAGACAAGAATGCACACACACACACACACACACGCACGCACGCACGCACGCACGCACGCACGCACGCACGCACGCACGCACGCACGCACGCACGCACGCACGCACGCACACACACACACACACACACACACACACACACAAACGCACACGCACACGCACACACACACAGTACACATACACACACGCACACACACACAGTACACACACAGTACACACACGCACGCACGCACGCAGGCACGCACGCACGCACATACACAGTACAAATACACAGTACACACACAGTACACATACACAGACACACACACAGACATTGCGCCATCCAGACTCCTGTCTTGCTCTGACCGGTCGTCCTCCCGGTACAGATCCATCCTCGTCAGTGTTGCCAGATTGGGCTGTTTCCCGCCCAATTGGGCTGCTTAGGATGGCCGTGTGTGGGAAAAAATGGCATTTAGCAGAAAAACCTGCCCAATTTTTGCCATAGAAATCAATAGAATTGGGCGGGATTTTGTGCTTCTAGGCGGGTTTTGAGCATTTTTTGGGCTGGAAATCATCAGCCTCATCCGGCAACCCTGATCCTCGTAGCTAACACTGGCCATCCAAAACGCATCAAGCATCAGGCATCAGGCATGTGCGCTGTCATCTTCCTTCTCTCATGTTCGGACACGAACTACCGGACTATACACAGCCTTATACAAACCCCAACTCCGGTGAAGTTGGGACGTTTAGTAAACAGTGAATAAAATCAAAATGCTATCATTTTCAAAACATTCAATCCATTCATTAGATGGAGAATAGTGAAAAGACAACATATTAAGTGTTAAAACCGAGAAAAAATATTGTTTAGGGGGACATATGTACTCATTTCTAATTTGATAAATCCAACACGTCTCAAATAAGTTGGGACGGGGATCAGTGAAATTTAGTAAACATCCAAATAAGATAAAACAACAAAGAAGAACATTTCAAAATGAATTGTACTAACGGACAATATAGGTGTCCAGGTATAAGATCATCACAGAGAGGATGAGTCACTCAGAATTAAAGATGCAAAGGGAATAATTACCATAGTTATTACATAAATTCCCTTTGATTTACCACGATTGAGTGTATATAAGACATATTTTTGTTACTAAAATCATTGTATAGGTTCATGACATCATGAAATATATATTGGCTGTAGTCTCACTCTAATTCCTGGAGTGCTAGAGCTATTGAAAATTGACCATATTAAGAATGCTTAATGCGTGCAAATGATACAGGGGTGTAACATTCTCCTAAGCACCTGAGCTCACTTGAAATAAACCCAGAAGACATGGGAAACTGTCCTTTGCTTACAGAAGTCAGCAGAAGTTGTAGAAGTCCATTCTTTTTGACAATAATAGAGCATTGCACATCCTGTGCTACAGTGAAAATGGACCATCCAACTTGTGTTAGTGCTAACTTCAAAAGTCAGCCTCCATGATGGCATGCGGGTGCAGTAGTGCATTGGTTAAGAGAGATGTTCTCACTCATCTGTAGAGTTAAATACAGTGCTGAATGGTATAAATGGGTTTTAAACAGCATGGAAAGCCACTCATGCATTATATTTTGAAGGGAGATCTTCGATTACTGCCACATAGTAAGGTCAAATTGCATTCTCTACTATGTTTTAACAGTTTGGCTCCATCATAAGGACCAGCAGGTGATAGAATGGTGGGCTTTTGGTCAAGACCTGTCACACTGTAAGCACTACAGAAAGGAAAACATTGCAAAACATGACAAGGAATACACCCACCATTTAAGCTGGTGAAATCATGTCCAAGATAGGAATTAACACTGTTTTTTATATAAAATCATCTCATCGGTTAATGTATTTAACTGTTAAGTGTTGTCTTTTGTTTTGTTTTTAGTCTTTCTCGACATTTGCTGCCATTTATTGTCCCCATCCCAACTCTTTTGAGACGTGTTGGATTTATCAAATTAGAAATGAGTACATATGTCCCCCAAAACAATATTTTTTCTCGGTTTTAACACTTAATATGTTGTCTTTTCACTATTCTCCATCTAATGAATAGATTGAATGTTTTGAAAATGATAGCATTTTGATTTTATTCACTGTTTACCAAACGTCCCAACTTCACCGGAGTTGGGGTTTGTAGTACAGTGTGATGAATGCAATGTGTGTGTGTGTGTGTGTGTGTGTGTGTGTGTGTGTGTGTGTGTGTGTGTGTGTGTGTGTGTGTGTGTGTGTGTGTGTGTGTGTGTGTGTGTGTGTGTGTGTGTGTGTGTGTGTGTGTGTGTGTGTGTGTGTGTGTGTGTGTGTGTGTGTGTGCATGCATGTCTGGCTGTCTGTGTGTGTGTGCGTGTGTGTGTGTGCGAGTGTGTGTGTGTACAGTGTAATGAATGCAATGCTTGATAGTTCTGAAAACCTCCAGAGGGTTACTTCTCTTCATAACCAGGCAGACGAATGCGAGTGTTTTGGGGAGGGGAGCAGACATATGTGAGTGTGTGTTTTTACTGTTTGCATATGTCAGTGCAGAGCGAAAGGGAAGGATCTCATGGTTTTGTTAAGAGCTGCATGAGATGTTTTAGTGATTTCAGCTAAGCTACACAAGAGGGTGTGAGACCAATACGACTACGACCGGGTTGAATGATGGATATAAAGTATTGTACAGTAGATAAAGTAAATGTCTAGTATAAATGAAATATAAATAAAAAATATATTTGTGCTATTGAGTCAAACAAGTTTCTCTGACAGCTTCAGATGCAGTGTGTCTGACATGCCTTGTGTCCAATGTTCTGCTTTGAACTAATGTCAGAGGACAAATATTTAATGCAAAAGAAGGATTGACTCAGCCCTGATGAAGGCCACTCCTTGGCCGAAACATGTTGGCGTTTTTAACTTTTCTACAATGATTTAGCCATTTAATAAAGCTATTTCAACTTTTTTGGGAAGAGTGCCTTGGATACTTTGTTTCTTTTGCATCCTATTTTTTGACCAAAGAGCACCTTCGTACTACCAACCAAAAACGCCTTAGCCCTCCAAACTTTTCCTATTTTGACAAATATTTAATGTCAATCTTGCTCCTTTAAAAACAATGGTATCTAATGCAAACAGAGGGTAAGTATTATTTTCCTGAGTGTGTGCTGAAGCGGTATTGGTCAGTGCGTGTCTGTGTGTGTGTGTGTCTCACCAGGACGGGTATGGTAGGTCCTCCTCGATGAGGTGTGTGTAGCAGAGGGTTCTTCTCTAGCCCCTCCCCCTCCGTGTCGCCGGGCAACACCACGTCTCCGGATTCGCTGTCCTCATAGTCGCCAGGCCAACCGCTGCCATCCTTCAACTCCACCGGCTTGATCAACAGCTGCCAATCAAACACACACATCACAACGTCAGTAAAGGAAGCAAAATCCCACCCGGGAAACTCCCATTGATATTCTGACACATCACATGATATAACATTACATTACACTTAGCTGATGTTTTCATCCAAAGCAACTTACAGTTACTTTGCAGGGTATTAGTTACAGACCCTACAGCTGTGTGGGGGTTAGGTGCTTTGCTCAAGGGCACGTCGGCCCTGGGTGCAGTAGGGAGTCGGAGATAGGGATTTCTGGGGTGCATA
>NC_085862.1:7115490-7127990 GCF_034702125.1 Engraulis encrasicolus | reverse complement strand
ATATGTCTGGATCTGGACTAACGTGTGCCGTAATCGGATGTCACAATAACAGCAGAAAGCTAAAAATGTGGAAAAAGAGCGTATGTGCGCTTCATAGTCCACAGTTTGAAGAGGATTGTCCTTGTTGTGTGCCCTACGGTGTACACCGCTTCCCCGGCCGTGCTGAGGATGAAGACATTCGCAAGATGTGGATTAAAAACGTACACCGAAAGGACTTTGCCCCCAAACAAGTATTCAAGGGTATGTATTTTATTTTCTAGGTGGTTAGTGTAGTTAAGTATTGTAAGCCAGTGTCTATGTAACATAAACTGGTGGCAACAATTATTTATCTTGGCTAGCTAACGCTAGTTAAGATTATTTAGCATTATTTCATTAATACCTAAGTTTCCCCAGGAGTGGGAAAAGCACCATGAGCCCCATGGTTATCTGTGCTGTGTGTCATGGTCCGTTTGTGTGCTTATTTTCGATTATTTGTGTATGTGTGCCCTTTGAAATGAAAATGTGACCCTGACAACTTGGCTAATTCTTTTGTTATGCTAGCGGAGTTTTGGCAAGGCTAGCCAGGTTACACTGACTAATAAGAAGTCAGGCTAGGTTTTGGTAGCACCATGAGCCCCATGGTTATCTGTGCTGTGTGCCATGGTACATTTGTGTGTTTATTTACGATTATTTGTGTATGTGTGCCCTTTGAAATGGAAATGTGACCCTGGCAATTTAGCTAATTCTTTTGTTATGCTAGCGGAGTTTTGGCAAAGCTAGCCAGGTTGTGACTGACTTAAATAAGAAGTCAGGGTAGGTTTTGGTAGCTTTTGTTTTTGTCCATAACCTAGCCCAATTTTATTTTCATCTCGGAAATCGACCACCATGTTTGTATTTGTAATAATGTTTGGCATTATATCGGAAATAAAGTGGCGGGGACAAGCTAGGTTAATCTCAAAAGTGGTAGGCCTATGGACATGTATGTCCCCCAACACCCAGACTGAAAATTACACCCATGTAGTATTAACCCCTCCTCAACAAAAGATAATTTTCGCTATCCAACCTCAGTGTACATGTCTTGCTTTGTCCTGTATTTTGTCTAATGTCTGTGAGAATGACTGCAGCCATGGCAAAGATAATTTTCTGTTTCATGTGTAACAGTCAATTATATTTTTATCTCATCTTATTCCCACCCTCCTTAGGTGTGTGGAGTACACTTCCCTGACGGCAGACCAACGCAGGAACACCCATGAATATAGTGTAAGTTTACATGTATATAACAAATAACTTAAGTGATTTTTTCTTAATTACCTTAACCATATGTTGTTAAAGTACTTTTGGAGCGATTTGCGTCCAGATGTTAGACTCTCTCCCATCTGCCATTACTTTTTAATCTAGGCTAAAAAAAAAAAAAAAAAACACACACAAACTCACACATTTTCTTAACTTAGTTCTTGACTCTTAGTTGTTATGCTTTCTCTCCTTAAGCCACTGCTTTTATGTACCTAAATTGCCTTTCAACACTTGTGTCTTATTATTCCATGCAAGAGTTTACATCTGCTAATTGTAATATAATGCAATGTGAAGTGAGATTTAAAGTGTTCTGTAGGACAGTGGCGTTGTAATTAACTGTTTTTAAAAGCTGTTGGTGTTTTTTGTTCCTTCTTATATTTATTCTCAGAAAGCACCATCATGTGGAAGACCACCTCAAAGAGGAGATGTCTCCAGCCCCCAACAGAGAGACCATGTGATGAGCCTCCTGTGACAGATTCTGACACCGAAGTAGGGCATAGCTTGGAGGATAGTCTGTCTCCACACCAATGTGATGTTGGCACTCAGTGGCCAGAGCGTAGTGATCATGATTATTGTTCGATGAAGTCAACAAAAGATGCAAGCACACAAACAGATCCTACACCATCACTGTCAGCTCATGACATGGATGATAAAGTGTCAAAATTTTACACTGGACTAGACATCATCAGCTTTTGGCAACTTTTGAACACCATCATTGGCTTTCTTCCACAGTCGAAGACGTTCAAATTACCAGTCCATGAACAGCTACTGCTGGTCCTAATGAGGCTTCGGCTTGGCTACAGCCTGTGATATGTTCGCAATGTGGAGAGCAACACTTGCCAATTTCACAAGGGAAAATCTTATGTTTTGGCTCCCTCGAGACACTCTGAATAGAGTAAGACCCTCAAGTTTTCTTGAACACTATCCCAATGCAACATGCATCATAGATTGCACTGAAATATTTGTCCAAAGACCGAAGAACTTGGGGAAAAGAGCAAAAACATACAGCAACTATAAGCATCACAACACCTACAAACTCCTCTATTGCATAGCCCCCAATGGTTTTGTGATGTATGTGTCAAAACTGTTTGGTGGCAGAGCTAGTGACACTTTTATCACAAACTGTGGATTTCTGTCACATTTGATTTTTGGTGATCAGATTTTGACAGACCGGGGATTCACAATTGGAGATGTTCTTCCTCCAGGAGTGACATTGGCTATTCCAGCATTTACACGTGGATGTACACAACTATCAGAACATGAAGTCACAAGAACCCGCTGTCTCGCCAATGTCCGAATTCATGTTGAACTTGCAATAAGAAGGTTAAAATGCTTCAAAATTTTGAGTAATGTAATTTCAGGTTGATTAAAACATGTTGATGACATTTTGACTATTTGTGCAGGCCTGTGTAACCTTCTTGAAATCTTACAAACATGTTTGGCATACACTACACTTGTCCCTGTCTGTAGGCCTACATGTCAGCATCATCTTCCAACTTTTCAGCGATACTATGCCCAAGATATTTTGTACTGCTTGACACACAGTGATTGCCCTGACAGGTAAAACGTTGGAAAGACTTAAGATCCTGAACATAACACTTTTTTTTGGATTGTACTGTAGGCCTACATCAAACTCAACCCCATACTCAGAGCACACATTCAGAAGTTGCTGAAACTCAACAGCGCCGCGGGACATGGGCCTAATAGCCAGATCATCAAATGGTTGAAAACGGTGCATGTGTTTTATTGTCTGTGTCTACATCTCGTCATACATCCAGTGTGTTTTGTTTTTTTAACAGACGTGTTTTCACAATGACACTCTGTGAATTTACTTTTGAACAAAGTGTCTTGTGTATAAAATGGTGTGCAGACAGCCGGAGTGTGTGTGTTGCGTAAAGGAACAAGTGCTTTGCAAAGCTGGTATGAAAGTGTAATGCTTGACTTTTGATTAAGGTAAAGCAGCATGTGTTTAAGTTATAGTACCAACAACTGAACAATATGCTACTTTGGTCATCGGCCTATAGTGTTTAAGCAGTAGCCTAGGCAAAAACTGTAACAAAGTAAAAACAAAACAAAGAAAATATAACTGCCGAATGAATTAAGAACCTGAATTTTCACCAGCATTTGACCGGTTGTTAATTTAAAACCAGGCATGCATATATATATCTATCTTTAGAAATTAGGCCTACGTTAACAAGAGGGAATCTTTATCTTTTCAGGTCAAGGTGGCCGCCTTGGCAATAGGGAAACTCTCTCTCTCTCTAGGCAAGGCCTAATCAGAAAGCAAGGTGTGTGTGTGTGTGTGTTTTTTTTTTTTTTTTTTAAACCTCTGTCATCAAAGGGACACTGCAAGATTTATAGTTGTTTATTTCCAGAATTCATGCTACTCATTCACTAATGTTACCTTTTTCATGAATACTTACCACCACCATTAAATTCTAAGTATTCATTATGACTGGAAAAATTGCACTTTTCATACATACAAAGGGGGATCTCCTCCATCATTGTCCGCCATTTTGAATTTCCAGAAATAGCCATTTTTAGCTGCAAAAAGGACTGTACTTGGGCCATAACAGAAAATCTGAGTTTATTATTTAGTAAACTTTCATGAAAAGAGCAAATTTGGCAATAGGCAACCCAGTTACAATGAGCAGCATAGTTGCAGTACCCTTTTTGACCATTTCCTGCACAGTGTCCCTCTAACTGATAAAATAAAGCCTTGTTGGCCTCAACATGTCATTAATTTCACCATGTAAATCGTGCCTTTCAAGAACTGATATTTTGAGGCAGTGTTAAGACTGGGTTGCACCAGCTGATTGCTTAGGCTACTTAACCACAGCCCTTTTAGAAGACATCACCTCCCGTCCTCTCCTTGTGGTAGCGTCTCCAGCAATAAGTAAGGATTTGGCGCCCCTTAGTGGCAAGCTGTGTACCCAGCGATGAACAAACAGACAGACTGCAAAACTCAGACAATCACATATTATGTGGCAGAGGTAATGATAAAAATGATGTCTGGTATAGTCAGGAGGTAATAAAAAAAAGCCAGTATAACATTTCCCAATCAATATAAGGGGGATAATGATTAATTAAATTGAATGTGTGACAGTGGCACCAGCTCTCTGTTAAGACTGGACACCACAGGTCAGCTCCTGTGTCTATTCCACAACACACTGCAGCAAGATTTTACATTACATTACATTACATTTCACTTAGCTGACGCTTTCATTTGTTCAAAGCGACTTACAACTATTATTTTTCAGGGTATTGGTTACAGTCCCTGGAGTAATGTGGGGTTAGGTGCCTTGCTCAAGGGCACTTCAGCCATGGATGGAGGTGTAGGGAGAGGTCGTGGGGGATTCGAACCAGCAACCCCTAGATTGAAAGACCAACTCTCTAACCACTAGGCCAGGGGTGTCAAACTCAAACTCACAGAGGGCCAAAATACAAATCTGGAACAAAGTCGCGGGCCAAACTCAATATTTACAACGGCCTAAAATTGTGCAAACACACTTAATCTCATTAAATTTCACAAACAGATTCCCATCGTCGTTCAAATGTGCCAGCAGATACTCTGTTGCAGTAGTGTGAGCTGTTTTACTGGCCTATGCCCACTCATATTTTTGTGACATATTACATTTTATGTTCAGGTCTTATTATGCTATATATTAATGGTGTATGTGGGCCAACTGTAATACACATTTGAAATGATCTTGCGGGCCAAATGAAATGACTCTGCGGGCCAGATTTGGCCCCCGGGCCTGAGTTTGACATCCCTGCACTAGGCCATGGCTGCCCAGATTTCTCACAAAGAGCTGCATTGAAATGACATTAAGAACATTAGTGATTAATAACAAGTTGCCTAGTAAAAAACACACCAGCAAGTGTCATTTAGTGTATGGGGCCATTTGTAAAGTGGACCAATGTAAGGTGTGTGTCAAATTTGAACAACCATCACCCCCCACCTGCAACTACAATGCTGCAGTTGGATATTGGGCACAAGTAGCTAGGTTGTTTTTCAGTTCAGCACATATAAAAAACCATCAAGTAAGCACACAGTATTGAACTATATTAAATGCACTATCTGTATGCATTTTAATAACTGTGTAAATAAACATTTCAAAACCGCCAGGTTAATTCATTTTTCTTCAGCACTTAAGCCTACAGTATACAGTATGTCATACCTTTGTCAGGTGCAGTGATTCTCATTGATATGATTAGATTAGATACAACTTTATTGTCTGTTACACCAGTGTTTCTCAACAGGGGTGCCGGGGCACCCTGGGGTGCCGCGGGCCACCCCCAAGGGTGCCACGGAAACGTGGCTGATAAATAAATAATCAATTTAGACAAATATGTATTATATTGCATAAGTTAATGCTAGTCAGTGGAATCTTTCATTTGCCATTTACACACAATAAAGTAAATATAGGTCGCCCTAGTCAGCTGCAACTTCGAACGTAGGTCGTGTGACCTCTCCAAATGTGCTACTTTTCTAAGCTTGTGTGGTATGGGATGCAATGCCATGTTATGGCTTGTTGGTTTGGGGTGCCTTGAAATTTTTCATGAACTGAAAGGGTGCCTCGCCTAAAAAAAGGTTGCGAAACACTGTGTTACACCCATGAAACAGAAAATTGTCTTTGGCGTGGCTTCAGTGATTCTCACAGACATTAGACAAGGCTTGACCAAAAAAAAAAAGACAAGACCACACAATACATGCATGCTGCAGCTGGACAGTTCATCTCTTGTTCAGTATGGTCACAGCTGAGGGGATGAAGGATTTCTTGAAAGATGATAGATATCTACATATAACTGAACCAAGTGTTTCTACACCGTATTGAACAATAATCCTCTCAACATTAATCCAAGTCTCTCTGTTGGGGGCTGGAGACATCTCCTCTTAGGGGGTGGTCTTCCACATGATGGTGCTTTCTGAGAATAAATATAAGAAGGAACAAAAAACGCCAACAGCTTTTAAAACAGTTAATTACAACGCCACTGTCCTACAGAACACTTTAAATCTCACTTCACATTGCATTATATTACAATTAGCAGATGTAGACTCTTGCATGGAATAATAAGACAAGTGTTGAAAGGCAATGTAGGTACATAAAAGCAGAGCCTTAAGGAGAGAAAGCATAACAACTAAGAGTCAATAACTAAGTTAAGAAAATGTGTGTGTGTGTTTTTTTTATTTTATTTTTTTTAGCCTAGATTAAAAAGTGGCAGATGGGAGAGAGTCTAACGTCTGTAGGCAAATCGCTCCAAAAGTACTTTAACAACATATGGTTAAGGTAATTAAGAAAAAAGCACTTAAGTTATTTGTTATATACATGTAAACTTACACTATATTCATATCCCATATTATGGGATATGGGTGTTCCTGCGTTGGTCTGCCGTCAGGGAAGTGTACTCCACACACCTAAGGAGGGTGGGAATAAGATGAGATAAAAAATATATTTGACTGTTACACATGAAACAGAAAATTATATTTGCCATGGCTGCAGTCATTCTCACAGACATTAGACAAAATACAGGACAAAGCAAGACATGTACACTGAGGTTGGATAGCGAAAATTATCTTTTGTTGAGGAAAGGTTATTTTCAGTCTGGGTGTTGGGGGACATGTCCATAGGCCTACCACTTTTGAGATTAAACTAGCTTGTCCCCACCACTTTATTTCCAATAGAATGGCAAACATTATTACAAATACAAACATGCTGGCCGATTTATGAGATGAAAATAAAATTGGGCTAGGTTATGAACAAAACAAAAGCTACCAAAACCTAGCCTGACTTCTTATTAAAGTCAGTCACACAACCTGGCTAGCTTAGCCAAAACTCCGCTAGCATAACAAAAGAATGAGCTAAATTGCCAGGGTCACATTTCCATTTCAAAGGGCACACATACACAAATAATCGTAAATAAACACATAAATGTACCATGGCACACAGCACAGATAACCATGGGGCTCATGGTGCTACCAAAACCTAGCCTGACTTCTTATTGAAGTCAGTGTAACCTGGCTAGCCTTGCCAAAACTTCGCTAGCATAACAAAATAATTAGCTAAGTTGCCAGGGTGACATTTTCATTTCAAAGGGCACACATACACAAATAATCGAACATAAGCACACAAATGTACCATAACACACAGCACAGATAACCATGGGGCTAATGATGCTCTTCCCACTCCTGGGGAAACTTAGGTCTTAATGAAAGAATGCTAAATAATCGTAACTAGCGTTAGCTAGCCAAGCGAAATAATTGTTGCCAACAGTTTATGTTACATAGACACTGGCTTACAATACTTAACTACACTAACCACCTAGAAATAAAAATACATACCCTTGAATACTTGTTTGGGGGCAAAGTCCTTTCGGTGTACGTTTTTAATCCACATCTTGCGAATGTCTTCATCCTCAGCACGGCCGGGGAAGCGGTGTACACCGTAGGGCACACAACAAGGACAATCCTCTTTAAACTGTGGACTATGAAGCGCACATACGCTCTTTTTCCACATTTTTAGCTTTCTGCTGTTATTGTGACATCCGATTACAGCACACGTTAGTCCAGATCCAGACATATTTGTACAAAGATGATGTGAAAGTCAGTAACTTCATACGCTTCCGAGTTTACGTCATGGAGCACTTCAGTAATGACTCTACTTCCGGTTATTTCCTCGGATCGGTGTAGTTCTATACAGATCTATGGTGGCTTCGCACTAGTAACCTTCTCTGCGTAATAGAAGCGCAATGTCTTCAACCTTACGCTCGAACGCCGGCTGATGTGATTGGCTGAGCACATTTGTGTGTCAAATACCGTCAGGACAGTCTCAAAAATCCACACACAAATACAATGGAAGTCATAAATATGTATAGGGTTTGCGAATATATGTAGACCGGTTTGCAAATGAATAGAACTGCGCTGGCATTTGTGAATGGGGTTACATTCATTTGTGCATCATGAATTATATTTGTGAATGTTGTTACATTTGTTTGTGGATCATGAAATGTATGAATTATATTTGCGAATGTTATTACATTTGTTTGTGGATCACGAAATATATTGGTGAGTGGTGTGACATTCATTTCTTAATATTGAAACTGATCTCTCTCCATATACTTTTATGAGAAAATATTCCAGAAGAGGTGTTATTCCACATCCATGACCGAGGACATGCGAAGCTTGGCAATGACTTTGCACTATCTACTTTGCGCATCGAAAGTGCCCTTCAGATCAAAGACGGAAATATTTTGCTCTCATGTAGCTTACATTTGTGCCCTTCCACAACACTGTGCTTGGTGTTTCTGCACGGCTATGCCATTCCTCAGATAAGTTAATCTGTTCTTATAGCATGCATGCATGCATGGACATTGGACCAGTTAACAACAATTCTAGTTATTATATGATATTATATGATATTATATGATATTATATTATATTATATTATATTATAGGCCTATTGTTTTATGTTATATTATGTTATATTATCCTACATTACATCATTACAGCCTATTATATAATTCATTAAAGCTGCTATGATGGTTAAGAAAATTATGGCTAGTGAAAAGGCCCAATGGCTAGTGAGTCAGGAAAACCACAAGCCAAAATGGCTGGTAAGCGAAAAAGTTAGTGTAAAGCACTGGTGTGTGGGTGTGTGTGTGTGTGTGTGTGCGTGTATGTGTATGTGTGTGTGTGTGTGTGTGTGTGTGTGTGTGTGTGCCACCTCACCTTCTCCCACTTTGATGTAGACGTCGTGCGCGATCTTGAGCTCGGAGAAGGAAGTGACGGCGCGGTACTTCCTGACCGCCCAGTCCAGCAGGTGCTCGTTACGGTGCGGCAGACTCTCCTTCCTCACCTCGCACGACAACGAGAAGTTACCCGCCTCGAACTGCACCCTGGAGCCCGCCGATACCTGAGGAGGAGGAGGAGGAAGAGGAGGAGGAGGAGGAGGAGGAGGAGGAGAGGAGAACAGAGGAGGAGGACGAGGAGGAGGAGAAGGAGGAGAGGAGGAGAGGAGGAGGTGGAGAAAAGAGAAGGAGAACAGAGGAGGAGGAAGAGGAGGAGGAGGAGGAGGATGAGAGGAGGAGAAGGAGAGCAGGAGAAAAGAGGAGGAGGAGAAGGAAGGAGGAGAACAGAGGAGAAGGAGGAGAGGAGAGGAGGAGAACAGAGGAGGAGGAGGAGGAGGAGGAGGAAGAGAGGAGGAGAACAGAGAAGGAGGAGGAGAACAGAGGAGGGGAGGAGGAGGAGGAGGAGAACAGAGGAGGAGGAGAGGAGGAGAACAGAGGAGGCCAGTCACAATACAATACAATACAATACAATACAATACAATACAATACAATACAATACAATACAATACAATACAATACAATATAATACAATACAATATTCATTAATACAGCACAATATCACAACTATGAAATTGACTTAAAGTGTTTCACTGGAGCTCTCCGACACCTGAGGATGAAGAGAAGAGGGGAACAGTGGTGGCGAGATAGCAGAGGTGGAACCAAATCACTACAGTAATGAGCAAGTCCCAAGTCTTACCACCCAAGTCTGAATCAAGTCACAAGTTAATAACTTCAGTCTTGCCCTCTGGTATGCCGTTCCGGGACAAAAGGAAAAAAAAAAAAAACACACACACACGTACAAAAATACACACTGTTTCCATTGCCTCAAAAAAGGTGTGTTAGTTATTGGGGTCATCAATCACACAAACAGGTGTACAGAAATACACACCGGCACGCAGGCACACATACACACACACACGCACACACACACACACACACGCACACGCACACGCGCACACGCACACGCACACGCACACGCACACGCACACACACGCACACGCACACGCACACACACACACACACACACACACACACACACACACACACATAAATATACACACGCTTTCCATTGCCTCAAATTGCACATCAAAGGAGGCTGAAAACCCAAAAGGTGTATAAATCACTAAGTCACACACACACACACACACACACACACACACACACACACACACACACACACACACACACACACACACACACACACACACACACACACACACACACACACACACACACACACACACACACACACACACATAACTTAAACACACTCCAGCACACCTGCACAGCTGTCAGCTGTTCTGTGTAATGGTTTACCCCAAATGAAGGCCATTTAGCCCGTTAAGTGACGGTGTTGTAAATTTGCTGTTACCAGAATGGCAATGACCAAGTTATAGTCCATTACGAAAGACCCTGTGTTATGTCATAGTAGTGTAGTAGTAATGTGGCAGTTAAATGACTATCAGAGCATTCCATCGAGGAAACAGCATGCAAGAAGGGGACTACTTTATACATGGGTTCCAAATTTTGTTTATAATCTGATTGCGCGAAACTAGCTGCGCACAACTCAAACTCGGACTGTTGCAAACCTCTGTTGGTCAAAAAATTAGCTCACATGGTTGGATGCCAGTGTCTTGCCTCTCCTCACAACATCGTGTTTACAAACACAGTGAACCTATGTATTCTATTCTATTCTATTCTATTCTGTTCTATTCTATTCTATTCTATTCTATTCTATTCTATTCTATTCTGTTCTGTTCTGTTCTGTTCTGTTCTGTTCTGTTCTGTTCTGTTCTATTATTTTCTATTCTATTCTATTCTATTCTATTCTATTCTATTCTATTCTATTCTATTCTATTCTAGTCTATTCTATTATGTGGTTGGCTGCCAATGTCTTGCCCCACCTCACAACTTAATGTTTATAAACACTGTGAACCCATGTATAGGTCAACACAGTCTGTCTGTAGCCAATGCCTGCTAGGGAACAGGGATAGAAAACAGAAGTGGACCAATACGTGGTAAATGTTACTGGATGTCAAACCAAGAGTCGCATGTCTCTGAGATCCAAGCTGACAAAACTGCTAATCTGATATTACCTAAGATTATTTTTTTTTCAGGTTGAGGTCTTGAAGAAGCTACTCAAAAAGTGTTTTAGTGACTATTACAGCATTCCACTGGTTTTAACGGTGTGTGTTAAGGGGCTAGCAAGTGAACACACACAAAAGTCCACAAATTAATCACATCTTACCAGATTCCCCCTCATAAGGTATCGTTGTTAAGCTTAACTTTTGCACTCACATATGCCTCCTTGCAGCCTGGCTTATTGCTGCTATTCACAAATGTGCAAGAGAGAGGGGAGACCTCTGGGTATGTAAGCATTTAGATGAAAATAAAAAAAAAATCACTCAAGTACTTGCTCACTAAATCAGGGATTTCTCAACCTTTTTTTGGACGATGACCCCTAATGGAGCAGAAATATTTCCAAGGACCCCTTTTAATAATCACATTACATATACATAGATCCACTTAAATCCACTCGGTTGCAATTTATGCCGTCTATTGCATTCATCACAGACTTTTCCACGGACCTCCTGGCAATGTGCCGCAGACCCCCCAGGGTATCTTCAATATTACTGCACTAAATCCACACCAAAAAGCAATAGTTCCCAAACTCTGGGCTGGGACCCCTAGGTGGATTGCGGAGGTACTGAAGGGGGCCAAGGCAATTTTGTTGACCATTAATATTGCTGGATTTTCCATGAGTAGTTTATCCACTAATATTGCTAGAAATTAGGGATGCAAATTATCGATTAATTCATTAATCATTAGTTGATAGCCTTATCGATCGACTTACGATTAATTGATAAGCGGCGTTTCCACCCCGAAATCTCAATGTTTCTCGAAAAAAACCTAAATATTTTAATTAAAAATTGAGATAAAATACCACATTTAAATTAATATTTCATTCTATTTCAATTCTTTAATTCAAAGGTAATTTAAACATTCACACTATTCACACCCCTCTTCAAACACACTCTTCACATGTCCATTTCACCTGGGTCTCTTGTCAGTCGAATTGTCGATTAATTGCGATTCATGTTTTTTAATCGATTAAGGCATTGATCGATTTAAGTCGATTAATCGGTTAATCGCTTGCATCCCTACTTGCTAGGCTAAGACTATGGTGGGTGGGGGGGGGGGGGGGGTCACGAAAATATTCTGAAGTCCAAAAGCGGCACCTGTTGAAAAAGTTTGGGAACCAGCTATAAAAAATGCTACCTGTATAATGTGAACTATCTTGGATGTTCTGTATAGTAATCTGGTGTAGTAGTAGTAGTAGTAGTAATAATATTTGTTGAGTAAATTCATTCTTTATTCCC